>NC_047661.1:72178534-72280311 GCF_011762505.2 Arvicanthis niloticus | reverse complement strand
AGGAGAAGTGATTGTTTCTTCCTTTATTTTTGATTTGTTTTGGGTTTTGTTGTTTTGTTAGTGGTGGAGTTATGTTTGTCTGGCTATCTTCTTTTGGTTTGTTGGAGATTACTTTCTTGCTTTTTCTAGGGTAAAATTTTCCCTCCATGTTTCCCTCGATTATTTTTTGTAGGGCTGGATTTTGGAAAGATACTGTGGAAATTTGGTTTTGTCATGGAATATCTTGATTTTTCAATGTATGGTAAGTGAGAGTTTTGCTGGGTATAGTAGTCTAAGCTGCCATTTGTGTTCTCTTAGGGTCGGTATGACATATGTCCCGGGTCTTCTGGCCCTTTAGTCTCTGGTGAGAATCTACTGTAATTCTGATAGGTCTACCTTTATATGTTACTTGACCATTTTGCCTTACTGCTTTTAATATTCTTTCTTTGTTTTGTGCATTTGGAGTTTTGATTATTAAGTGACAAGGGGTAAATTTTTTTCTGATCTAGTTTATTTGGAGTTCTGTAGACTTCTTGTATGTTCATGGCATCTCTTTATTTAGGTTAGGAAGTTTTCTTTTATAATTTTGTTGAAGATATTTACTGGTCCTTTAAGTTGGGAATCTTTGCTTTCTTCTATACCTATTATCCTTAGGATTGGTCCTTTCATTGTGGTCTGGATTTTTGGATGTTTTTGGGCTAAGGAGTTTTTGCATTTTCTATTTCTTTGACAGTTGTGTGAATGTTTTTCTATGGTATCTTCTGCACCAGAGATTCTCTTCTGTTGGAACTGACTTTTAGCAGAAAGCAGCTATCAAATTTGCAGCCATATACCCTGAGAAGAGATTTGTTTTTCAACAGCCTACAACAGCTGATCACACTTGATAAACATCTTGTTTATCTCACATAACTTTGTTTTGCTGTTTAGTGACACCAGCTGGATGGTGCATATGGTAAAGTGTCTTCAGCTGTGTTCCTCTGCTTGTGTTTTATAAATACCCAGGATTTTCTTGCAAAGAGAGAAACAATAAGAGGAGACAATAAGAGAGAAGAGACAATAAGAGAGACAATAAACAGAGAAAGGAGTCTTGGAATCACACCCTGTCTTGTCTCCATTCCTCGTGTCTTCTGCACCTCCAACCCCCCAATCTCTTTCTTGAACAGAGCACTTAGCCCCAAAAACGTGGGGCAGTGTAGTTGTCAACACTCTTCTTCTATCTCTTGTATTTTGTTGGTCATGCTTGCATCCATGACTTTTGATCTCTTTCCTAGATTTTCAATCTCCTGGGTAGTCTCCCTTTGTGATTTCTTCATTGTTTCTACTTCCATTTTTATGTTCTGAATAGTTTTGTTCAATTCTTCACCTGTTTGGATGTGGGTTTTTTTTTGTAACTCTTTAAGGGATTTTTGTATTTCTTTTTAAAGGGCTTCTACCTGTTACATGTGTTCTCCTGTATTTCTTTGAAGAAGTTATTTATATCCTTCTTAAAGTCTTCTATCACTATCATGAGAAAGTGATTTTAAACCTGAATCTTGCTTTTCTGGTGTCATTGGGTATTCAGGTCTTGCTATGGTGGCAGAACTAGTTTCTGATGATGCCAAATAACCTTGATTTCTGTTGCCTTATGTTCTTGTGCTTGCCTTTCACCATATGGTTATTTCTAGTGCTACCTTCACTCACTATCTCTTGACTGGAGCCTGGCTGTACTATTATTTTGGTTGAGTCAGAACTCCTCAGAGTCCAGCTGTCTCTGTGATCCTGTGATCCTGAGACCCTGGTTGTGATAGTTCCTGGGAATCATGCTGCTTCTGGGCTCCTAAAATCCTGGTGTGCCCAAGGTTGTGAGATCCTATGATCCTATTATCTTATGTTCCTATGTGTTAGAGCTTCTGGGAGTCCAGTCTCCTCTGGGTTTTGGGGGATTGAGTGCATAGCTGAAGCCTTAGGGTACTACAGTATACTTGAAATGTGAATGTATTTTCCAAGCTCATCCAAAGTTTGAAATCATAATTGTTGTGTTTCATGAAAAAAGAGCCAGACTATGTTTGTTAGAACTAGGTATAGTAAGAATTAGAGGAGTGCCCAGAAGGGTTCAGGCTGAGGCATCCCTTCCCCCTGTGGTACCAGCCACAGTGTAGAATAGAATTTACAATACAGTTTGATATCATGGAGATAGAGATAGAGATAGAGATAGACGTAGATATAGATATCTTTTCTATACTATAAAGTTTATTTAGAGCATGGGAAGGGAAGTTGAGTATGAATGAGAAAGTAGTAGAGGCAGATGAATAGAAAAATAAAGAGAAAGAGGGAGGAAGAGGATGAGGATAGAAAGAAAAGAAGAGAAGAGGCAGTCCAGAAACACACGGAGAAACACAGGCAAGGGGGAAGAGAACATGGCCAGAAAGTGGTCAGGAAGTATCGGAAAGTAAGAGAATAAGCGAGTGAGAGGGGCAAAAAGCCACTTTCATAGTGAGTCAGGTGTACCTTGCTACTGCCAGGTAACTTTTCGGTGGAGCCTAAAAAATTATAACATTTCTTCATTTTTTATTGATTTAAAAGAAAAGGAAAAACTAAAAAGAGACAATTGTGGAGCAAGAATAGAGTTGACATGATCTTTAGTTACTTCTTGCTGATTTTGAAATGACATGTCTTTGGGAAAACTAAGAAATGTGGATTGTGACGTTGGTCCAGTCAGAGAGTTGGCTGTTTCCTGGCTATACAAGGACTGTGGGACCATCTCTAGATAAAAGGAACAGGTCCAGTTGAAGCATCTGTGTCTATGAGAGTAGATTGGAGCATGTGGGTTGCATCTTTGGAGCTGTCTTGGATGTTGATTTTCAGTAAACTCCTGGACCTGACAAGATGATGAAACATTATGTGTATGTGTGTGTGTGTATGTGTGTGTGTGTATGTCTGTGTGTGTGTGTAGTAGTAGTAGTAGTAGTAGTAATGTAGTAGTAATAGTAGTAACAGTAGCAGTAGTAGTTGTAGAAAATAATACATGTATACTATAAATACATCATATCTACATATGATATACACATCATATATACAATATATACTTTATAGATATAGACTACATAAAATAATTATATATATGTGTATATATACACATACACACACAAACACACACACATACATATATATATATTCATATATATATATATATTCATATATATATATATATATATATATATGAATAATGTTAAGAACATTTTGGGAGAAAAAGAACTTTTTGTAGGTGTACATTTAAAACCTATAGGTCTTGGTGTTTGAAGTGAGATGAGTCCCAATCCCAGGGAACAGAAGAGGAATTCTACCCTCTAGAAGAGGCCTCAAGTGGGAACTTAGGCTATTGATGGGCAGATGTACTCACCCAAATTCAGTCTCTTTGGTCCATGGGAGGTAGATCTGACTGTGTTATTGGAGAGTATAAGTTTGCAAAAGAGAGAAATTTGTTAACAGCATGAACAATCTTTAAGATGAGCTTAGGGAAGACAAAAACGTTTCATGGAGCAGAAGGAGCAAGAAGGGCTTTTTCTTCCTCTCTAGAAGACTGAATGTATATAAATAGATGTAGTATAATCAGAAACATTTTGAAGAATATATTTGAAGATAATTAACAGAAACTAAAAAATTTGACGACCTTGTGAATATGATAATTGATCATATAGTTTAGCCTGAATAACATCTTAAAGACTATAATTAAAAGACAAACAAAGAAACTTATATTTGTAACTATGACAGCTGATAGTATAGATTTAGCACAAGAAGCACGTTTAGTCTGTAGGTTAAGGACAATCAAAGGAAACTTAAAATTTAAACTTGTGATTATAAAAATTGGAACATGGAATGGAATGTTTTATTAGGGTTAGGCTACTTTATAAGAACTCTATTATTAATGTTAAGTCAGTGTCATAACAAGGGGAGGAAATATGAAGCATTTAGTCACTGAAAACTGAGTTTAGAAACAGGAAGTAACAGAAGGTTGTACCTGTGAAGGTTACATCTGAACTTGTGTATTTCATATTGTAAAGCCTGAGAGTAAGGCAAAGATTGACCCCAGTAAGCAAAGTACACTGGTGATGGCTATTCTTCCTGTCTTGACTACCTGTGGACTTGAGTAATGTACAAGAATGGAGAGCATGCCTTTTAAAATTATTTTTCTTATGTTGAAGTAGATAGATCCAGTTCAAATACAGACTCTTTGAGTAGAAAAACACATACCTTTAATCAGAGTCTTGAGGCAGGAAAATACACACCTTTAATCCAGATCTTGAGACTAGAAGACACACCCCTTAACTGGCCACAACTTCTGCCTTGGTCTATATAAGAATATAGAAGAAGGAAGCTTTGTGTGTTTGCCTATTTGCTCTCATCTTAGTAGCAAGTCCACTTCAACTTGGCATTGGAACCTACTTCTTCAGAATTACTCTATATACTGAAGAATCCTTGGTTCATCAGACCTCATGGTCTACTTGCTGGATTTTAGCCATTATTATATTAGCTGGATCTCATCCTACAGGTTTTTCTCATACACCCACCTTCTCTTTATGTAGAAAAATTGATTGTGTACATTTTCTATAGGACCCTGACTAATACAACAAACCTGTCCTGGCCAGAGCTACTGCTCCAGACCTTAGGTCAGGGTCTAGCAAGAGAGACAGTGGGGATGAAGAGACTTTAAGAATGGAGACAAGACAGAGGATCTGATCAAGTCTTGTTTATTGAAGGGAAATCTGGGTATTTATATGCTTTTGCCATGTGCCTTGTAGGCGTGGATACCACGTGCACCTTGCAGGTGTGGATACTGTGTGCAACTTACAGGTATGGATAGCATGGATAGCATGTGCACAGTGGGCCTTGCAGGTGTGGATAACATTTGCACCTTGTAGCTGGGGGCACTAAACAGCAAAACAAGATATGTGGGAAAAACAAGATATTTATCAGCTTGTGCTCAGCTGTTGTAGGCTGTTGAAAAACAAGTTTCTTCTCGAGGTATGTGGCTTCAGATGGCTGCAAAGATGATAGCAACTTTCTGCTAGAAGTTGGCTCCCAACACACACCTGAAATGAGAATGTACAAATTTTTCCAAACTCTTCTAATGTTGGGAAGAAGGGAGGGAGGGAGAGAGAGAGAGAGAGAGAGAGAGAGAGAGAGAGAGAGAGATATTTACAGTGACTATGGGTCTGTATTGTTTCCTGTGACTATGGGTCTGTATTGTTTCCTGTTTCCTGTAAAACAAATATTGAAGCCTAGAGCAAAAATTGCATAGAAAAACAGCCCCATAGAATGGACTGTTTAGGAGAAACTGAAACAAAAATCTAAGCAGTATCTATAATTGTATCCTACATGGTGAAGTGTATGTAACTTGTGCTTCCTCTCAGAGCAAATTTAACCTCAAAAATAACTCCAGCAGAAATTTCAGGGGATCTGGAAGACACAACATGGGGTTACACACATATCACTGTACAGAAATTCTGCTACGAGTGGACCATTATTAATTTTTCATTTTGCATGGAGGGAATTTAGATAAGGATTAAAAGTCCAGTGTTCTCAATAGAGTACAAAGACAAAGTAGCATGGTGTTTGAGAGTACTTCCAAACAGGGTTGACAAAAAAGAAAAGATTACTTGTCCGTTTACCTGGTGTTGCTCAGCTGTCCAGAGATCCCAGTTTGGGCAAAGTTCCAGTTGTGGATAATAAATGCCCAAGGAGAGAAATATCAGAGTATGAAGAGACCCACTGTGGTAAGCTTTCTGAAAAACCAACACTGGGGATTTCAAAAGTTCATCCTTTGAGATTTTCTCCTCTCTCATCGATATTGCCTTCTCCCTGAAGATCAGCTCACCCTCTGCTGCAAGGTGAACATAGTAGAAGCCTTCTTCAGCATTCCTGGATAGAACATGACACCTGCAATCCATGATCCAAGGCATGTGTTGACAGATGACCTAGGGGACCTGTGGGAGAATTCCCTGTTTACAGACTGCTGCCTGTTGGTAGGCTGCCACGAATTTAGGGCTCACAAGGCCATACTAGCAGCTTGTTCTCCAGTTTTCAGAGCCATGTTTGAACATGAAATGAAAGAGAGCACTAATGAATCACATTGAGATCTATGACCTGGATCCCTAAGTCTTCAAGGAGATGATGGGCTTCATCTACCCCAGGAAGGCACCACACTTCCACAGACACTTTCTGGCCACTGGTGTGCTGGCAGCTGCTGACAGGTATGGCTAAGTGGGCTTGAAGGTCATGTGTGAGGTTGCACTCTGCAGGAACCTCTCTGTGGAGAATGCTGCACACACTCTCTTCCTGGCTGACCTCCACTGCACAGAGCAGCTGAAGACTCAGTCCCTGGAGTTCATTTCACTTCATGCTTCTCACATCTCTGAGACTTAGGGGTAGAAATCAATGGTGGAGTCTTATTCTTACTTCATGGCTGAAGCATTCCACTTCATGATTTCTGCAGTGTTCTTTCTTGCAGCCTTCACACAAATGCCTAAAGTGAGAGGGCTTGTTAGCTATGACCTACACCTTTCTTCCAACAGCAACAAGTAGTGTTGCCAATGAATTCTGGTTAGAGTGCAATATTGCTGGCACATTTACAGTGAATTGGGAAAAGGCAGCATAGTGGCTCAGGATTAACAACACCTGTAATATGTTCAAATGATGGGTGGATGGAAAGCAACACTGGAGTCTGGGACTCTCTTCCTGACATCTACCCTGTTGATGTTCTTGTTTGATTTTTGTCTGGTGTCTAGGAAACCAGGATTCAATATATGTGCTGGCCCTAAGCACAGCCCAACAGAGTTTCTTCAGAGAAACATGTCTGTATTGGACTGAGTAGAAGAGATGACCTGGGCCCAGAGGATAAGAAACAAAACCTGAATGTTTACTTATCACAGAAGAAAAGACAATGAAGACTTTCTGTTTAAGGACTCAGAACTCAGCTGCAAAAGCAATTACTGCTCTCTCAGAGAACTCTTGTTCAGTTTCCAGCACACACAGGAAAGTTTTCAACCACCTGTAACTGGTGATCCAGAGCATCTGAGGCCCTCCTCTGGTCTCCTGGGCCACAAACAGCTCTGTAGACAAAACCTTAACCTAATAAAATATAGTAGAAATAAACTTTTGAAATTAGTCTGTGGTTTCCAGAGATGTTTATTTTCAGAATAGTCATGTGTAGTCCAATCAGCCAAGCTAAGCTGTGGATGTTTGTACAGACCCCTCTCTGTCCAAAAGTATTAGAAACACCCTGTCTTTCTTCTTGGAATTTATTTTTGGCAAATGAGAATTCCATCATCATGCTCTATGACAACTGAGAAGAGGAGACCAAAGTGGAGGGATTCTACTCCTCCTGGGAGAGATATGTTGGTGGTTGAAGGCATGCAAAAATATTTTATGTGTTTGAAAACATTACTAGGGATTGATTCATTGTAGATTCATACTCCCCAAGCCAGTAGATCTCAAACTTCCTAATGCTGTGCCCCCTTAATACAGTTCTTCATGTTATTATCAACCCAAACCATTAAAGTTCTTTGTGGCAACTCAACAACTACAATATTGCTACTGTTTTGAACCATACTGTAGAGAGCTGATATACAGGCTATCTGATATTCAACCCATATAAAGGTGTCAAAGAGAATAGGAACCCACAGGTTGAGACCCATAGATCCATTCCATGTCTGCCAGCACACCAGGAAGACTGCTTACTGATCTTCTCCTACTTCAGACCCAATCCCAGTATCTCAACCTCACCATTGTAGCATACTTCCTGTGAGAGTCTTCACTGCCCATTCTTCACATATCCCGTGGATCCCACAGATCTTCTCTTTCTAACCTCCCTGACCCCACTCTTTGCTCTTTCTTAGCCTTCTAGCCAGGCTTGTACCACCACTAACACAAGTACCAATCTTTCCATGGTAACAGAAGGATGCAAGTAGATCCACACCTCTCTCTTTGCTCCCCCACTGACAACTTCCCCCTTTTCATTTCCAGCTTTATTACAGGAAATCTGCTCTGTTGGTTTTTTTCCTTATACCACCAAGCCCAATGCATCACAAAGAAAATTTTTCCACGTTCTTTCTTCCCCCAAATCAGACCATCATCTCACCCTCCAACCCCAGCAGGCATTCATGAAGAACACAGGAAAAGAACAGGACATAGAAACAAGTATGGAAACAAATAACTCCATTACTCCCTCCTCCATTCCAGCTTCAATCCCCTAAGCTCATCTATACAGCTATATGTTAACACCAGCTGTATCCTTCCTTTCTGCCTGCCTACATCTGCTGTGAATCCCACAGACAATTCCTTTTAATCTCCCTCCCCTCACTCCTTGCAGTATTCTAGCCCCGAACTACAGCATGTACTCACTGATAAGTCACTGAACAATCCTGTCAGGGAAGCATGGAAGCTGCCTGTAGATCTTTCCCACTCCTTCATTTCTTGTTTATTTGCACCTACCAGTCTAATTCCAAACTCTTTAGCAATCCTTCTAGGGTAACCACTTTTTGTTGTTTCTCCCAATTGCAAGGAAAATAAGCAGAATCTGGTGTAATCTCTTCCCTCCTGAAAACCCCATTATACTTCTGACCTGTCCCCATTCTAAATGTCACTTCCCTGAAGCAGGAAATCTAGAACCACCAGTGGCAATAAGGTCCAAGGAAAATTCCCGCCTGGCAGCAATGATGCCTGTTTTCAATTCCCAACATTACTACATACACAATGAAGTACAATCCAGAATTCATAAAGATTTCATAAAAGTGTAAAGAGAAGATTAGGACCAGGCCTAGTAGTACAGGTCTTTAAGTGCAGCATTTAACAAATGCATGCAGATCTCTGAGTTCAAGAACAGTTTACAGAATAAATTCCAAGTCACCCAGGCCAAAGCAGTGAAAGATGCAATAGAACCAAGGTGGCATGTTCAAGACTGGGCACATGGATCTAGGTTAGAATCTCCTTTTGATCAAGATGTAGAGCTTTTGGACCTTCCAGAAGCTAGCCAGACTGCATGATGACATGCTTCCCAACATGGTAATAATGGACTGAATCTCCAAAATGGCAAGCTAGCCAAAACTAAATATTTACATTTATAAGAGTTGCTTTGGTCATGATGTCTCTTCACAGCAATAAAATCCTAACTAAGACAACATACAGCAATCACACTCTTCAAATATCCAGAGAGGAAACAGAAGACAAGGAACAGAACTGCTACACAACACAGACAAATGTAGAAATTAGGATCTAAAGCTTTAACCATTGCAATGCCAGCATCTTAGATGCTAGCACAAACAACACAGTCACTAACAGTCAGGTCATTATGTCTACGCTAGAGTCCAGCTATCCTTACACAGCACTCCCTGAACATTCCAACATGACTGAAGCACAAGGAAAGACCTTAAAATAATCTGTATGAAGGTGATAGAGGTCATTCAGGAGAGAATAAAGAGATTCCTTTAACAAATTCATAAAAGTACATACAATAATGTGAGGAAAGAAAGAAATCCATTAAAGAGATCCAGGAAAACAAAACAAACAGTGGAAGAAAAAGTACACATTTGTTAAGGCCTAAAAATAGAAAGAGAATTGATAAAGAAAACAAATACTGAGAAAATTCAGGAAGTAAAGAATTTTAAATTTCTATACAAAGAATAAATGAAATAATAGTTGCTTCTTTGAGAAAATCAAGAAATTAATGAATCCAATTCTAAACTAACATAAGTGCAGAGACAAAATATACAAATTCATCTTATCAGAAATTAAAGGTGAGACATTAACAACAGATACTGAAAAAATCCAGAGATTCACAGGGATACACTTTACAAAACTGCTTCAGCACATTGGAAAATATAAAATAACTTGAAATTTTTCTGGATATCTAACCCTTATCAAGGCAAAATCAAGGTCATATAGTCAACTAAACAGACATAACTCCTAATAAAGTAGAAGCAGTCAATAAAATTCACCTCATTTGCCCCCTTCCAAACACTATCCCCTAACCCTTCTTTCCTCCTTGTTGCTGTGTACAAGCTTCCAATTCAGGAGGGATTCCCTCTGGACCACAGCCAGGAAGGCCAAGCCATGAGAATTCCAGGTAGGGCATCTTCTCACAAACACATTCCAATCTCTCATTCCACTCCATGACTATCCCAAATTCCTCTTTCCCTCCTCTTCACTGTGTGCCAGTTCTCAACATGGACCTAGACCCCCTGGCTGGCCCTCTTCACCTGACCCTGTCTCTTCACTTCTCCAATTTTCTACCACTATTTCTCTCTCCAGGTACACTCCTTTTTCATTTCCCTTCAAGTAATTCAGGAGGCCTCCCAGGGATATTCACTGATCTTAGCCTAATTTAGTACAAAGTCTCATATCAAGGTAGACAAGCCAACCCAGTAGGGGAAAGAAAGAAAGAGTAAGAGCAACAGAGTGAGAGAGTAAAAGCAAGAGAGAAGAATTACAGGCCACAGTTCAAGTAATCCAACCATTGATAACTATGAATTGTTAAGTCCAAGAATCTAATAGTTGCTGTGTTCCAAAGGCTGTGTGTCTCAGGTGGCCTTCTGTATATGCTGGAATTCTGAAGAAGTGTGCTCCAAAACAAACAAAAAGCAAAACTTTCTTTATCCATGTCCTTATATAGACTTCTAGTAAAATGTGAAGTGTCACGGCCCACACTATTCCACGCTGCCCCATGTTTGGGGGCCAAGTGACCCAGTTTGTTCGAAAGAGACAGGTCTAGCAAGAAAGAGTGAGTGAGAATGGAGGAGGAAAAGACTAGAAGAATGATGACAAGACAGGGTGTGTGATCAAGTCCTGTTTATTGAAAGCAAATCATGGGTATATATATAAGCATAAACAGGAGAACACAGCTGAGAATACTTTACCACATATTTCTTGCAGCTGTGGGCACTAAACAAAAAAATGAGATATGTGAGAATAACAGGCTGTTTATCAGAGTGTGCTAAGCTGTTGTAGACTGTTGAAAACAATCTCTTGTCTGG
This sequence comes from Arvicanthis niloticus, assembly GCF_011762505.2. Lineage (NCBI taxonomy): Eukaryota > Metazoa > Chordata > Mammalia > Rodentia > Muridae > Arvicanthis > Arvicanthis niloticus. Next base: position 72,269,326 of record NC_047661.1, on the reverse strand, counting down.
CTTGAGATGGCTGCAAAGATGATAGCCACTTTCTGCTAGGAACTTTTTAAAACTTTTCTGCTAGAAAAAAATTTTTTAAATTTTTCAAAAGGGAAGGATGGGAAAACTTATAGAAACCATGCCTGCCTTAGGTTGGAACAAAGGACCCCCAGCCCCCGTTTCTACTCTTTGGATACGCAATATCCATTTGATTGAGCTGTCTTAGGATGGTGAGGCCTCCCAGTTATGGGAAAGGGTCTTGAGGTGTTCTCTTACTGTCTTTGACTATCTGGCTTAGCATGTAAGTTAGGGGTTAATCCTCTTCAGTCTCAATGACAGAGGTTTTAAAGTTCCCTACTTCCAGCCTGTAATAATGGACCTGTATGGGTTTTATTTGAATAGCATCTATTTGTTGTCATACAAAAGCCATCAGTGTGTTGAACAGCATGGATCTGAGAGACAAGAAACTTACCAATGCCTGAATGATCAGTATAAAACCAGCAAACTTTTTAAAAGTCAACACATAATTTCCTCTGTTGGAGAAGTTAAAGGTCTAAGCCTTGTACCCACATATTTTGAATTAATAGAAATTATACCAATGAAACCCTTGAATTTGTATCAGTTTAGTAACAATTATACAGATTTCTACCAATATATTATGGCTGTGTAATCCATTTTAGCTCTTCTTTCCTGTTCCAATGAAACCATTACTTTCCCCTAGATAGACAGCCTAATATTAACCACCTCAGTCCACAAGTCCAGGGTATTGGGGCGCCAACTCTTCATTACCTTCTTCAAGCTGAATATAGGCATTGAGATATTAGAAGAGGGATGAGGGGAAGAGTAAATTGATAAGCCTCTGATGTCTGTCTTAACTGCATCCAGCTGGAAGTCCAGGACATCAGTGGACATGCAGGTGACAAGAAGATTCATTCACCAAGACTGTGTATTTTGTAATATACACATCTCAAAACAAATTTTAGTATCAAGATAATTATTTTGTTTGATTCTCTGGAATCTAGTCTTCTGTAGGCCTACCACTGTCATGTCTGATCCACATAATTCAGGAAGATATAACTACTACCTTAATGACCTCTTCTGAAAACACATAGGAAAACCCTTTTTCCCAAATCTGTCTGTCCTTGAGCCAGTAACCAGAAAAGCCTTTACACTGACCTTTTATCCAGAGGAAAATATAACTACACAAGTTATAATCACATCCATTTTGAAAGTTAAATTGGTCTAATACAAAGGATTAACACTATCTTTCTGTTCAGCTCTCTGCCTAGAGCAACCTTCTATTTATCTATTTATCTGTTTGGCTCTCTTGACTCAGAGCAGCCTGCAATTTACTCCTCACATCTTTAAATCCTTTTTCATCTGTTCTTGCTGACTTATTTCTTGCCCCATTTTCATTACTATGACCTACTGGTCTCGACATGGCAGGTTCTTGTGGCAATGACCTTTGTTTCACTTCTGACACTTCTGAATTTTTGGCAGACTCTTCTTCCAGTAATGTCCCTCACTGGGTCTTTTGTTCTTGCTGCCTTGCGTTGAGTACCAAGTGTTTGGACCCATGCTGCTTCATGCTGCCCTACACTGGGTGCCAAGATGTCCGAGCCCACACTACTCCACACTGCCACATGTTGGGGGGCCAAATGACCCAGTCCATTCAGGTCAGTCAACAGGGTCTAGCAAGAGAGAGATAGTGGGAATAGAAGGGCAAGAGAGTAGAAGAATGGTGACAAGACAGGGTGTGTGATCAAGTCCTGTTTGTTGAAAGGAAATCATGGGTATATATAAGCATATGCAGGGGAACACAGCTGAAGACACTTTACCACGTGTGCCTTGCAGCTGTGGGCACTAAACAATAAAATGAGATATGTGAGAAAAACAAGCTGCTTTCTGCTATGATTTGGCTCCCAACAGTGAAGTCCAGCTTAAAGGTGTGCTTCTCCTGCCTCAATATCTGAATCACTGGTGTGTCTTCCTACATCAAAGCTCCAGAATAATGGGGATTTAAATACTCCAAACCAAGCAATAAAGATTTCATAGGTGTCTCCTGCATTTGTGAATCATAGTTCTTTATAGTTATAGTCAAGTTGATAACCAAGAATAGCCATTACAAAGGGCTACCTATGTATATGAATTAGATTTATTATTGGTGTTAGTATTGGTGTTTATTGTTATTATTACTATTATTGCCCAGACTTCAAGGACTCCTGTTAGGAATCTCTGAAGGTAAGGAGAGGCTTAGATAGGGACTGATTGAGGGAACAATTAATACTCTCCTTTCAGGGCCAAAGTGAGAACATGGAAAAAGCCATTCTTATCCAGCACTTTCAGTCCCTCTGGGTCAAAACGAATTTGGGCTCCCATTTGGTGAGAAAAATCTCTTCCTATCAGGGCATATGAGCACCCAGAGATAACCATGAATTAAAGGATTATCTATCCAACTCCCAAGTCTATCTTTCTTTGGTTAGTCCATGGAAAGGTCTTGGTGCCCATTGTCCCTGTGGCCATGTTTTTTAAATTTAAAAATGGCCCCAGTGCTTGTTTCAAGACAGAATGTTGTACCCCTGCAGTCACCAAAAAGTATATGGGTTTCCCCTCCTCCTTTAGGGTTACCAATGGCTAGTGGAGTAGGGTTGAGCCCCAAGACTCTCAGTCATATAGTTCTTCCTATATGAATGTATGAATCTGCTTACCAGCAAAACCATCCAGGTAGTGAATTTGTTGACAGATATCAGGGGTAGTTTGTTTAACAAAATCCATATTTGCCACTGATTAGTTTCTCTTATTACTGGGTCAAAGGGAGTGTAGTTCCTATAGGCTTCAAAAAACCCTTCCTAGATATTCTCCAGGGCTCTCATTATTTCACCTGGCTTACCTTAGATTTGTGGGTTAGTTTCCCTTATATAAACTACCTACCAGCTTCTCTGTGGCCCACCCAAAACATTTTGGTGTTATACCCACAGCCTCTTTCAACTTTCAACAGTGTTAAGTCTCAGTCAGATTTGGTCAAATGTAAGACTGTATCAATATTAGCCTAGACTTGTGTGGGCAGTCCATTTGCTCCCAGAACCAATATGCAAGGATCTCCCAAAATTCTATATCTTCTGTTGTGAAGAGAACCTGTAGCAACTGCTGACAGTCATCCCAGGTAGGTTAATGAGTCAGCATGATTGAAAATAAAAGACCTATAATATCTGAGGGTCTTTCTGAAAAGGGGTGGTGGTGGTTACAATTTCCATTTATAAAGGTCATTATTGGCCAGTGGTACATAGGTCATAAACTGCCACCCAGTACATCTAGGTGTTAAGAATATTGGAGGAGTAAGGTCATAGTAGAGTCAGCAGTCTGGTACAGTAAAGCAGCACTCAGTACAGCCTGAGTGTGAAGTGAACTCCAGATGAGAGTCAGGTAAATTATGGGCTGCTCCTTCCTCTTCTTGTACCTGTTGGGCTGGGGCAGGGGCAGGGGCAGGGGCAGGGGCAGGGGCAGGGGCAGGGGCAGGGGCAGGGGCAGGGGCAGGGGCAGGGGCAGGGGGCTGGGGCAGGGGCAGGGGCAGGGGCAGGGGCAGGGGCAGGGGCAGGGGCAGGGGCAGGGACAGGGGCAGGGGCAGGGGCAGGGGCAGGGGCAGGGACAGGGACAGGGACAGGGACAGGGATATAAGGAAAAGTATTGAAATCTTCCTTGGGGGAAGAGGAAAGAAGCAAGGCAGGAAGGAGGGCAAGGGAAGAGGGTGGAGAGTTGTGCAAGATTTCAACCAAACAGGTGGCTTTTTTACTATTACTGCCATGTGGAAATATTTGACATTTGGTCAAGGTGGCCCTTGGCCTCATACACAAAAAGCTTCACCTTGTAGATTGTAGGGGAATGAAAAGTTCCCTCTTTAGTCCATCCTAGTTCATAAGTGGGCTATATATTCCTATAAATGATGATCAGTTTCCTGTGAATAACTGCCAGACCTCAACCTACTATGACTTGGTGGAAATTATGAAATGTCTGAACACTAAACCCAGTGAGGTACTCTGTTCCTGTCCACTCTTAGGGATCTAAAAATCTTGTATACAGGAACAAAAGCCACAGACAAAATACACACAGAATAAAACAGATGCACTAGCATAGAAACCATAAACAAAGTACACATGGACAGACACAGAATAATGTTCCCAGGAAAGCAAAACCAAAAAGAATAGGCTGTTGGGAGCCAACTCCTAGCAGAAAGCGGCTGTCATCTTTGTCGTCATCTTGAGCCATATACCCTGACAAGAGACTTGTTTTCAACAGCCTACAACAGCTGAGCACACTCTGATAAACATCATGTTTTTCCCACATATCTTGCTTTGCTGTTTAGTGCCCCCAGCTGCATGGTGCATGTGGTAAAGAGTCTTCAGCTGTGTTCCCCTGCTTGTGCTTATAAATACCCAGGATTTCCTTTCAATAAACAAGCCTGTGACTTGATCATGAAAGACCCCCGCAAGGGGACCATCACTCATGTCCGGACCTGTATGCACCCAAGGACACACGAGAGACCTTCTTGATGCAATTGCAGAGAAGGTTTAATTGCGAGGGCCCTCGGGTTGGAACATATCTCAGGCAGGAGATAGAGGATCCGACCCAGAACACAGGAAATGGGATATTTATGGGTAGGGGTTGGGGAGAGTGGGAAAATTTGGTGCTGTTACATATGATTGGATATTTCAAACATCAGCAACTTGCAGAAGTGGCTATGAGTGAGCTGGCAGGATGACTAATTATTTTGACCATGAAACCTAGGACTTCTCAGAAACAGGGAGAGAAAACTAAACACCAGATAGCCCATTACTCACTTGGGCTTGTCTGGGCATGTCCTTGCATGCCTTTTCATTTTTTCATAAGTCCCTGGAGGGACTTAATGTTTTTATTATGACTATATTTAATAAGTCGTTGGTGGTCTTCACTGACCATGAATTTCTGTTATTGTTTCAATGCTGCTTTCAAATTTTGTTCTCACAATCACACACTCTGTCTTGTCTCCATTCTTTGCATCTCTTGCCCCTCCATCCCCACTCTCTTTCTTGCTAGATTCTGTTGTCTGATACCCTTGGACCAGAGCACTTAGACCCCAAGCATGGGACAGAATGGTCCTCAACAATAGGCTGTCTCAGATAATCTTCCTTCCTGTGAATCAAAGGTCTACAGACACACCCAATTCATAAATCAGTTGAAAACTACTAGGTTTTCCAGATGGGGTTCATGAGAGTCCTCCATAGTCCCAGACTGAGCAACCAAAACCAAGTCTGCTCTGTCCCTCTTGGCCTCTAGATTGAACAGAATAAGAAAACACTGTAGTGACAGTTGATAAAAACAAAAAACAAACTTAATGATCAGAAAAGAAAAAATATAAACAAACAAAACCCTCAACTATTTGGGTCAGAGGTACTCAGCAACTCCCAGATGAGCCCTCATATATAAGGGTCTGCAATTCACTGAAGAATGATACCAAAAACTCAAATGATGTGCAACAACAAAAAGCAGTTATTTTGCAGAGATTCAACATGTAGGGGTCTGCCATACATTGGGCAGGAAGATGGAGGTGTGTGCTTCATAGGGTTAATATAAAACCTGTTAGTGTAGGAGCAGGTGACATTTATGATTCTTTTCCATGACTGGTTGGTTCTATCTGCCGTGCAGTGGGTGACTTTGAGATGGGTCAAGAATCTGGAAGGTTTTGTGGTAGTTTTTTATAAAGAATCATTGCTGATTAACTATTTGGGGCCTGGGCTTGACTTAGACCACATGGTGCACAGTCCCTGGAAGGTCCTGATTTGCTGCTCATGGGTGTAGATTTTATTGGAATTGACTAGTTCTGGGAAACAGAAACACAGGATATGTAGATTTGTAGCTTTAAATACCTGAAAAAATTTTGAAATGTTAGGAAAGAGGTCTGTGTGTCATTTACTAAAATTATACATGGCCACAAAAAATCTTTATTGATTTTTTTGTAAACATTGACTTCAACTGTAAATAGAATAATATCAGATTCAGGAGTCAAAAAATGCTGATTCAATCTTTGGCTTTTGAAAATACAAATTCAGAATGCAAAACTGTGATATAATCTTTAAAGGCAAGATCAACACCAATAGAGAAATGGATTAGAGATTTAGCTAATTTTGGAGCACAAGTTTGATTTTTTTATTGGCAGGGTGGGAGAGAAAATATTTATTATATCTTACAGGTTATGGCCTGCCATCCAAGTAACCTAGGGAATCAGTGAGAACCTGGAGTCAAAAGCCAACCAGAGACCCTAGAGGAATGTTCCTTACTACTAGATTCCTGGTTGGCAATTAGCAGCTTTTTTTTTTTTAAACCTAAAAAGACCACCTACTTATCCCCAGCAAAGCACATCTCTCAGTATGGACATACCTACTAATCTTTCTGAAACAGTTCTACCAACTGAGATTCATACTTTGAAACTTTTGAGATTTGGAGGGCAAATATCTTTTTAAACATCATAAAAGTAAATATATAAATTTCAACATATATGTTTGCTATTGCTATCAATATATTCTGATATGCTAAGTCTTTTTGTTGTTTATATTGTTTTTTTTCTTTTCTCCCCTTTATCTGCTTTTATACCATTTTAATTACTTGCATGTACTAAGGTCAGTTCTAGGTTGAGGAACTAGCAATACAATAGATGCAAATAGGTGCACATGTTTATGGCGCTAATTTCATAGAAATCATTTCTAAATGGTGTTACAAAAAATCAGAATGGCAGATGTTTTAATTGTGGTAAGCCAAGTCATTTGAACATGGATTGTAGGCAAGGCATTGCTAGAAACAATGTTGTTGTGGTGGTTGGTTTGTTCTGTTTTCCTAGAAATGACCCAAAGATAAGACCTCAGCCTTCTGGAATATGCAGAAGGTGGGGCAATGGCTGGCACTAGACTAGTAATTCAGATCAACAAGGATAGGAATCATAACACTTTGACAACAGTTAATACCCTAGGAGGCCTCCTACAACTTTGATTCAAAATCATTCCTCCATTATATGTGTACCCATTTGTCTTAGTTAGTGTTGCTATTGCTATAGTAAATCACTATGTCCAAAAACCAACTTGAGAAGGAAAGGTTTTATTTGTCTTATAATTCCAGATTATAGTCTATCATTGGAGAAAGTTAGGACAGAAACTCAAACAGAAATGGACCAGAGGCAGGAGCTGGTAACTGGCTATAGATGGATGGGGTTTATTGACTTGATTCTATATGGCTCATTCTGCCTGATTTTCTATAGAGCCAAGGCTCACCAGTCCAGGGATGGCACCACCAACAATAAAATTGACTGTCCCAAAATGATCACTAATTGAGAAAATATCCTATAGCTGAATATCATGAAAGCATTTCCTCAAATGAGGCTCCTCTCTTTCTGATGACTCTAGCTTATGTCAAGTTAACAGGAAACTAGCCAGTATACCATTTTTTTTACATAGATCATTTGGCTCTTTCATATACACATTTTTAGAGACACATACATACATACATACATACATACATACACACATACACTATATATACTACAAACCCCAGAGCCAGCTCTTAATTGAAGTAGACCAGCCCAAAACAATATTTAAATGCCATTCATATGTAAACGACACCTGCATCCTTGTAAAAATGAATTTAAAGAGCTGAGAACAAAGAGTACTTAGAAACAGGAAAAAAATCTGAGCTCTATAAATTGAGGATAGTGTAGGAGGGAGCTGAGATATGCCCCAGACTGGGGGAAAGTGTGTGCAGGATGTGTGCATGCTTGAGGGGCTGCTCATTTACTTCCTCCCCATCCTGCCATGTCTACCTCCCTGCTTGTACTTTACAATAAACTACAGATACATCAAGTAACTAAAAAAGCAGGACATTTACACAATGTGTGCGTGTGCATGTGCATGTGTGTGTGAGTTTGTGTGTGTGTGTGTGTGTGTGTGTGTAGTGGCCTGGGTAGGAAAGAGACCAGACAAAACCAAACAGGGCTTGGAGTGGAGAAGAGAAAAATAGGAAGTAGGGAATATCTGTCCATTTTCCTTATTACCTGTAGTATCTGCAATAGTCTCTAATAATACTAGCATCTAGAGTGTCTATAGGTGACACTTTGGATTGATCATTTAAGGGGTATTATGTCCAAATTCTATCACAAAAGTGAATAAGTTTAGGATCACTCATGTCATGTTTGTGCAGAAGAATCTGGAGATTTTCTAAAAGACATCCCTAGAAAGAGTGAGACAGCATGGACAATACATTTCCTGTGAATGAAAGAGAGGGCTTGAGGAAGATTGCACTGCACCCCATAGTCATGGGAGACTCCAGGATACAGGTTAGACTGGAGGAAGACAGAAGCTGTTCCGTGTATTTTCACCTCATTCAGTGGGAGTTAGGGGCTTTGCCTAGTGAATCGAGGAGAGACTGGTCAGATGGCATCAGGGTTTTTGTGGAGGCCAGAAGGCAAGGATGAAAAACCAATTTCTAGGAGAGTGATGGCATCCACAAGAAAGGGTCAGAGAAGCACAGGGAGTCACAAAACCCATGAGGACCTAAGGGAGCTGGGGGATGACAGGCAACTCTGAAAGGAAGACAGGAGAAGAGGGTAGGAGGGTGTTCAATAGCCCTATTGTGTCTAAGAACTCATAGATATACATACCTGTTTCCTGAATGCTGGGATTAAAGGCCTGTACTACCAGGCCTGGACCTAAACGTCTATTAATATTTTTACATGATCTTCATAAATCTAGATTGTAGTTTATTCCAGATATTATCAATTTGACCATTGAGAACAGCCATCACTGCTGTCAGGCAGGAAGTTGTCTTTGCAACTAATAGTTTTGGTCACTTGAGATTCAACGTGACCAAATTTCAGTGAACAAATGGGCTTGCTAGTAAGATGAGAGCAAACAGGCAAAGACACAGAGCTTCCTTCTTCCATGTGCTTATATAAGCCTAGAGCAGAAGGTGTAGCCCATTGAAGGTGTGTCTTCTAGTCTCAAGATCTGGATTAAAGGTGTGTGATTTCCTGCCTCAAATCTCAGATTAAAGGTGTGTGTTTTTCTACCTAAAGAGTGTAAATTTGAACTGGATCTACCTACTTTAACTTAGGCAAGAAATTAAAAAAAAAAAACAAAACAAAACATGCCTCCAGTTTTGTATGTTACTTAAGTCCACAGGAAGTCCAGACAAGAAGAATAGCCATCACCAGTATACTTACTATCATCAGTCTTTCATAAATCAAGGGATCATGTCAATCTCTGCACAGTTATTATTTCCCATATGCTTGTTTACAGTGATTCCTGCCATAAAGCTATTCAGGGAAGGGGTGTTTACTTAACCTGTCAGAAGTCTGGATGTTCACAAAAGGCATGTGAAAGAGCTCCTGTCTATTGGTCAGGAAGCAGAGCCCCAACCCTCTGAAGGTGGCTTTCTTCTTTCTTGTGTGTTACTCCATTTAGACCCACAGAATTTGTGATGACTCCTCCCAATTTGGTTTGTGGTTTTCTAGTTCCCCTCAGAATATCCTCCTTAAAAATAATTTTTCAGAGCCACTTATGGGTGTGGTTTAGGAATATCCTAAATGCTTCTTAATCCAATCTCTTTAGTTGGTATGATTCAGCTTCTCAGTATCTCTTACTGTGTGTTACCCACTGGTGAGTTCTGTCCTTTTCAGACTTGGACTGCATGCTTGGTCTGCTGGCCCTGAAAAGAGAGAGATTTTGCTGTTTTCCAAGGTCTGTAACATATATTCATGAGCTATCAAAGATTTGAAGTTGATATTGCTGCCCTTATGTAAAAGGAAGTGTAAAATTCTGCCTACATCTCTTATCTCTCGAGTTTGACTGTCTTAGACCTATAATCTGTCAGACATAAACATAACTACAACAATTCAATCAGATCAGCAACTCCCAGCTCTCCTGTTTGTCTGGCTACAATGCTGCTCATCCTTCAGGATAAATCAGTTAATTGGTTGTGATTTTTGATTCTTCCTTGGACTTATTGCTAGTATTAGCATCAGGTTCTTTTAAGATCTTGGTGGGAGGAACCACAACCTCAAATCAGAGTCCTCAAAAGACTGGAATCACATCTTTCACAGTTTCTGGAAACTGGTATCTAAACTGAAGACGTCCTAACCAGTCTTATCTCCAGAGGTGATCCAGTAGTTTATTTTCTAATGTGTTCATTGTAAAAGAAACTAATATTCATATGTATTTATTGTCATCTCTGAGGCCTTCTGCCTCCACATGTAATTTTTGGCCTAGCACTGGAAGGTTATAGTTTCTATAAAATCTATTCTAGGCCTAGAATATTATTAGCATCTAAGAGTTATATCTGAATAAGCTCACTCCCTCCTAGTTCTTTATGAGCTCTGGCTTGGTGATCTAAAATTCCTTTCCAGTGTAACTGATTCAATCTGTTTTTTTTTTACAGTTTTTCCTGACTGCTCTGCTTGGCCTCATACTAACTTTGGCAATATATTCTGCTCCTCTGGCTCTTTCTGGTTCTCTGAATCTTTCTGTCTTTCTGTACCCATGTCTCCATTGTTCTCTCTTCTACCTGTCTTGGTAAAACTCTCCTGGAAAAACTGCCTCCTCTCTTTCTTTTCTCTCGATACTGTCTTCTTTTTTCCATTTTTTTATTTAGTTGCATCACAGATGTTGTGCTATCCCAGTCTGCCCTCAGAGTTCTTCAGACTCCCCTACCCCTTTGCCTCAGAGAGGGTGCCCATTGGCACTCCCCCACCCTGAAGCATTAAGTCTCTACCAGGATTAGGCACATCCTTTTCCACTGTGGCCAGACAAGGTAATTGTCTTAGTCAGGGTTTCTATTCCTGCACAAACATGATGACCAAGAAGCAAGTTGGGGAGGAATGGGTTTATTCAGTTTACACTTCCACATTGCTGTTCATCACCAAAGGAAGTCAGGACTGGAACTCATACAAGGCTGGAAGCAGGAGTTTATGCAGAGGCCATGGAGAGATGTTGCTTACTGTCCTGCTTCCCCAGTGTTGTTCATGTTGCTTTCTTATAGAACTCAAGACTACCAGCCCACGTATGGCACTACCCAAAATGGGCCCTCCCCTTTTGATCACTAATTGAGAAAATTCCTTATAGCTGGATCTTATGGAGGCATTTCAACAGCTGAAGTTCCTTTCTTTGATAACTCCAGCCTTGGTCAAGTTGACACACAAAACCAGCCAGTTCAATTGACCCCTTGTCAACTTGACACACAAACACATCACTATTAAGCCTCAACCCTTACTTTCTTATTCATCCCCAAGATCTGAATAACTTTAAAAGTCTCATAGTCTTTGAAAATTCTTACACATTAAAAATTCAATCCCTTTGAAATATCCAATGTGTTTTAAAAATTGAAAGACTTTTTACAATTCAAAGTCTCTTAATTGTGGGCTCCACCAAAATACTTTCTTCAGGAGAGAAGTATATCAGGGCACAATCACAATCAAAAGCAAAATAAAACCATAACTGTACAATATGTGGAATCCACTCATGATCTTCTGGGCTTCTCAAAGGGTTTGGGCCACTTCTCCAGCTCTGTCCTTTGTAGCACAGACTTTGTATTCTAGGCTCTAGCTGCCTCAATACTTAGCTGTATCTACATCTGTTTCAGTTAGCTGCTAATAAAACCTCTCAGAGGACAGCTTCTAGCTCTCCTATATGTCATGCTCCAAGATTGCTTATCCCTCAGTATTAGATGAATCACTCAATTAATTTTTATTTTTTTATTCCTCTGTTAGACTTATTGCAAACTATAAGCATCAGTGACTCTGTATCTGGGACTTTTGTGGCCTCAATAGGGGGATCCCCTGTTTCAAATCTGACATTTAGGACATTTCTAAACCACACCCTTAAGTGACTTTGAAAAGGGATTTCCAGGGAGGATTTCCTGAGGGGGGACTACAAGGCCATCATCCAAATTGGGAGGAGTCATCACAAGGTTTATAGGTCTAATTGGAATAACACACAGGAAAGAAGAAGGCCACCCTCAGAGTTTTGGGCTCTGTTACCTGTTCACACCATATAGAAGCTCTTCGAACTGCCTTCCTTTTTGTGAACAATCAGACTTCTGACAAGTTAAGGAAAATACCTCTTCCCTGATCATGTTTGTAGCAGGAATTAGTGTAAGACCAGCACAAGGGTAAATAATAGCTGTGCAGAGATTGACATGATCCCATCACTTATGGAAGATTGACTACATTAAGCAAAATACACTGGGGATGGCAATTCATATTGCCATCTGGGATATCTCTGGAATTAAGTAAAACTGGAAGGCATCTTTTTATTGGTTAAGGTGAAGTAGATCTACTTATAAGACAGATTTTAATGTAGAAAAAGAGACACCTTTACTCTGAGTTTTGTGGCAGGAAACCACACACCTTTAATCCAGATCTTGAGATTAGAAGACACACCTTCAACTGGGCCACACCTTCTGCTCTAGGCCTATATAAGCACATGGAAGATGGAAGCTCTGTGTCTTTGCCTGTTTGCTCTCATCTTACTAGCAAGCCCATTTCTTCATTGGCATTGGAGCCTGCTTCTTCAGAATCACAGCATATACTGAAGAATATCTGAGACTTCAAACCTTGTGGACTAAGTAAGTACTGACTTTAGCCATTGTTGTATTAACTGGACATCAGCCTATAAGTTTTATCTTATATCCACTTTCTATTTATATAGAGGAATTCATTCTATAAGTTCTACAGGACATGACTAATACAATAAACTTGAAACTTGAGTGTATAACATTTTCTAAGCTCATCCAAAGTTCGATATAATAACTATTCTGTTTCATGAAAGAAGAACCAGGATATGTTTTATATAGATTTATATAATAGAATTTATTTAGAGCATGGGAAGGGGAGTTGAGTAGGGACAAAAGGGGAGTAGAGGCAGATAAAGGGGAAGGAGGAGAGAGGATGAGGAGAGGATAGAGAGAAAAAGAAGAGGAGAGGCAGCCCAGGATAATATGCAGAAGAGGAGGGAGGAGGAAGTAGAGAGAAAGAGAAAGTGGTTACAGAGTCAGGGAGCATAAGAGAGTAAGAGAGAATAAGAGAGTGAGCAGGGTCAAAAATCCCCTTTTATAGTGAGTCAGGTGTAACTGGCTATTGCCAGGTAGCACTTTGGTGGAGCATAGAAGGAATGGTAATATTCGTTTATTTTGAATTAATCTAAAATAAATGTAAAAACTAAACAGAGACAATTGTGGAGCAAGAGTAGAGTGGTCATGTTCTTTAGTTAGTTCGTGCTGACATTGGGATGAAATGTCTCTGAGAAATCAAAGAAAAGGCCGGGTGGTGGTGGTGCACGCCTTTAATCCCAGCACTTGGGAGGCAGAGGAGGGCGGATTTCTGAGTTTGAGGCCAGCCTGGTCTACAGAGTGAGTTTCAGGACAGCCAGGGCTACACAGAGAAACCCTGTTTAAAAAAACCTGGATGGGGATGGTGGTCTGTTCTTAGGAGAGTTGGCTATTTCCTTGCTATCCAGGGTTTGTGCAACCATCTGTAGGCACAAGGGGCAGGTCCAGTTGAAGTGTCTGTGTCTGTGAGAATAGATTGGAGCATGTGGGTTGCTTCTGTGGAGCATTCATAAACGTTGATTTTGAGTAAACTCCTGGACCTGACAAGATGTTGAAACATTAAGTGTTTGTGTTTGAGTAGGAGTAGTAGTAGTAGTAGTAGCAAATAATATATAGATATGCTATATATCTATATCTATATATATATACAAAATTAATATATATAATATAGATATGCTATATATCTATATCTATATATATATACAAAATTAATATATATAATATAGATATGCTATATATCTATATATATATATATATATATATATATATATATACAAAATTAAGAAAGTTTTTTGAAAAAAAATTTCTTAGGTGTATATTTGAAACCCTTAGGTCTTGGTGGTTGGGTGAGGTGAGTCCCAATCCCACCCTCTAGAAGAGGTCTCATGTGGGAACTTAGGTTATTGATTGGCAGATGTACTTATCCAAATTCAGTCTCTTTGGTCTATGAAAGGTAGATCTGACTGTGTTTGGGGGCTTAGAAGTTTACAAAAGATATTTGTTAACAGCATAAACAGTCTCTAAAATGAGGTTAGGGAAGACAAAAACCTTTGATGGAGCAGAAGGAGCAAGAAGGGCTTTTATTTCTGTTTAGGAGACTGTTTAGGAGACTTTATTTTTATATATAAAATAAAGGAGACTTTGTTTTATATATAATATATGTGTGTGTGTGTCTGTGTGTGTGTAGTATAATGAGATGGATTTTGAAGTATGTATTGAAAAGAAAATTAGTGGAAACTGGAAAAGTTGACAACCTCATAAATATTCTTTCAAAATGGCATCTCCTTTTTATTTAATTTGTATGAGGTTGGCGAGAAGGCAGAAACCTATGGGTCTTGTTGATGAATGAGAAGTCATTAACAAGAGGGGGAAAGTATTGACCTGATTCCTCTTGTGAAGAACAGAGGGCTGTTCTTCCCACATCTTTGGTGGCTCTTGGTGTCTTTTGGAGAGGAGGGGCAGAGCCTGACTTGGTAGGAGTCCCCCACAATGAGTGTTGGGCCCCCAGGAGCACAGAAGCATATGTGGCAGCTCAACCTGGTGTAATCAGGGCACAAATGGGGCAGGGCAAGAGACCAAGCACTCCCTTGGCTGGGGTGGGGAGTAAGTGGCAGTGCCTGCAGCTGTGCTCTGTCTGCCTGCAACTCTGTTCTAGCACTGCATGTTTTGTGCCCCATGGTGTTGGGTTGGGCAGGGAGCAAAAAGCAAGGTGGAAAGTGGAGAGAAGGGCTTAGAGGCAGCCGCAGAGGCAATAGTAGAATCATGTGGGAACACTGTTACTCAGTGGTTATCACACTACAATCTAGGCAGTCTTGTTGCTGTGCCTATATGTGGAAGGAAGAGCAAAGAAATGAAGCATTTAGAAATGGAGGTGGTGGGAAAGAATACTACATAGAAATCTTTCCATTTTTCTGGTTGGCTAGAGAGAGTTGTAAAAGGTTTTTTTTTTCCCCTAAGTGCACTTAAACAGCAACATAGAGTTATAGATTAGTGTATATTGGGGCCAAATTTAGCCTGTGAATATGGAAGCCGTTAAGAGTGGGTGGCATCCCAGTAAGGAGCCTGGGAGTGACTGGGAACAAATACCCTTTTGGGGTGAGAATGGCAGTTATTAATGACCCCTACCAGCATCCTGAGGATAACTTAATAACAAAAATGTTAGGTTCAGATCACCATGGGCTCAGGCAGTGGATTGGTATTTGAGCTCAGGCAAGTACCTGAGTGGTCAGTGAAGAGTATGGTTTACCCTGTCCTGGGTTTTCATAGCAGTGAGAAAAGGAAATGACTCAGAGTAGAGGGGAAATCTCACTCAAGGAAAACTGTCCTAAAATGAGGATTCAGCAAGGGGGCCAGTCATAAAGACTGAATGTCTTCATCCACAAGGACTCCACAGGGTTGCTGCTAACTCAACATCCCTTCCTTAGGACCAGGGGATGTTTACACTGACCAGTGTGGGTGAGGGAGCTTACCAATTTGCTGGTGTTTGGATGGATCGGTCTAGAAAGTGATCTGTTGGCTGGAAAGTTCATTTGGCAGCAGGAGACATTAACCTACGGGTATTGAAATCTGAGTCACAACACCAATGATGTGTTTTATAAGAAGAAATCCAGGATGTGTTTGTTAAAGCCAGGCATGGAGAGGGTGGGAATGATCCCTGGTGGACCCATGCTGAGGCATCCCTTCCCTCTAAGATACCAGCCATATGACAGGTTTAGTATAGAATAAAGTTTATTTAGGGCACTGGAAAGAGAGTTGAGTAGTGATAAGAAGGGAGGAGAGGCAGAGAAAGACAGGAGAGAAAAGGAGGAGGAGGAGCAGCAGCAGCAGCAGCAGGAAGAAGAGAAGGAGGAGGAAGAGGAAGAGGAGGAAGAGGAAGAGGAGGAAGAAGAGGAGGAGGAGGAGGAAGAGGAAGAGGAGGAAGAAGAAGAAGAGGAGGGGGAGGAGGAGGAGGGACTGGACAGAAACAGGTGGAGATCGAGGGGCAAAGTGGAGGGGAGAAAGGAAGAAAGAGATTAGGGCTTCAGAGAGAGGAAGAGGAGAGAGGAAGGGTGTTTGAGGGGTTCAAACAGCCCATTGTCTAAGCCAGGTTTACCTGGCTATTGCCAGGTAACTGGTGGGTGAGGCCTAGATAAAACACTAACAATAACAAAATCTATTCTTTTAAAATTTAAGAGAGAGAGAGAGAGAGAGAGAGAGAGAGAGACAGAGAGAGACACAGAGAGAGAGACAGAGACAGAAAGAGACAGAGAGCCCCACAGGGAGCCTGGATTGTTTTTTCTAAAACTAATGTTAAAGTCTAACGGAAAATTTTAGAGAGACATAAGTTTTCAACGTTATAGAAGGGGCAACTTAGGAGAAATTAAAACAAATCTAAAAAGTATCTGTAACTGTATCCTATATGGTAAAGAGTAAATGATTTTTATTTCTTCTTTTCAGGTTCTAGTTTTACATCCAAAGTACCTCAACCAGAAATGTTGGGGCACCTGGAAACCAAGAGGTGGCACCACACACAGCATAGTGAACAGAACTTCTGCTACAGGTGGACCATTAGCAACTTCTCTGGTTTCATTGAGGAAATGGGGGAATGTATTACAAGCCCGACGTTCCCACCAGAGGCCAATGACAAAGTGGCATGGTGTTTGAGAGTATACCCAAACGGGGTTGATGAAGAAAGCGAAGGTTACCTGTCACTTAACCTGATGTTGCTCAGCTGTGAAAACAGCCCAGTTTGGGTAAAGTTTAATGTTTGTATCTTAACTGCCACAGGGGACAAATGCAATAATGCAAGGAGCCCACATATCTATAGTTTACTGCCGCACCAAGCCTTTGAATTAAAAAAGTTCATCCTTCTAGATTTCCTCTTGTCTCAAACCGAATTGCTATTACCAGACGACAGATTTACCCTCCTCTGTGAGATGAGCATGGAACAAGGCTCCTTCAGCATTACTGTACAGAACACAAGACATCCAATCAATATTCCAAGGTGCACGTTGCCAGATGACCTAGGGGAGCTGTGGGAGAGTTCTCTCTTCACAGACTGCTGCCTGCTAGTAGGTGGCCAAGAATTTAGGGCGCACAAGGCCATCCTAGCAGCTCGCTCTACAGTTTTCAGAGCCATGTTTGAACATGAAATGAAGGAAAGCCTAACTAGTCAAGTTGAGATCCAAGACCTGGATCCCCAAGTCTTCATGGAGATGATGGACTTTATCTACACCGGGAAGGTGCCACACCTCCACAGCCACTCCATGGCCAGTGGTGTGCTGGCAGCTGCTGACAAGTATGGCCTGGAGGGTTTGAAGGTCATGTGTGAAGATGAACTCTGTGGGAACCTCTCTGTGGAGAATGCTGCACACACTCTCATCCTGGCTGACCATCACAGCACAGAGCAGCTGAAGACTCAGACCCTGGATTTTATTGCACTTCATGCTTCTGAGGTCTCTGAGACCTTGGGGTGGAAGTCAATGGTGGAGTCACATCCCCACTTGGTGGCTGAAGCATTCCACGTCCTGGCTTCTGCAAGAGTGTTTACTGGGCCCTCTTTCTCAAAGGACTTAGTAGTCTTTAAGACCTAATCAGCTATGACCTACACCTGTCTTCCAACAGCAACAACCTGTGTTGTTTCCAGTTAGTCCTGGTTAGACAACAGTATTGCTGGAGCTTTTATCCTGAATCTGGGGGGAGGGCAACATGGTAGCTCAGTACTTACAATAGCTCTAAATATGTTGGAGTGCTGGGTGGGGGAATAGGCAGCACTGGCATCTGACACTACTTGACATCTTCCCTATTGATATTCTTGTATGAGTTTTGTTTGATGTCTTGGAATCTGGGATTCAACTTAGGTACTGGCCTGAAGCACAGCCCCAAAGGTTTTCTTCAGAGAAACCTATCTGCATTGGACTAAGCAACAAAGATGACCAGGGGCTCAGAGCAATGGAGAAGTAAATCCTGAATGTTTAGTCTTAAGAGAAATGATAGGGAAAGAAAGCTTTAAAAATAAAAAACTTCAGTTTGGTGATTTGAAATATGCATGGCCCATGGGAAGTGGCACTATTAGGAACGTGGCCAAGTTGGAAGAAGTGTTACAGGAATTGTGTCACTGTGGAGGAAGGGCTTTGAAGTAATGTATATGGTCAAGCCCTGGCCAATGTCACACAGTCTCCTTCTAACTGCCTTCATATCAAGGTGCTCAGTTCCTTCTCCAACACCATGTGAACTTTGACACTATTATGCTTTCTGCAATGATGATAATGGACTGTACCTCTGAAACTGTATGCCAGCCCCAATTAAATTTCCTTTTTAAAAGTTACCTTGGTCATGGTGTCTCTTCACAGCAATGAAACTCTGACTAAGTCACTTAGTTTTGGGAAACTAGAAAGAAAATTCAACTGGAAAAATCAATTGTCACTTTCTTAGAGAACCCTTGAGAAGTTTCCAGCATAAACAGGAGAGTTCTTAACCATCTGTAACTGGTGATCCAGAGGATCTGAGGCCTTCTTCTGGTCTCCATAGCTATGATGGTTTGGATATGTTTGGCCCAGGAAGTGTACCTTGAGGTGTGGCCTTGTTGGAGTAGGTATGGCCTTGGAGGAAGTGTGTCATTGTGGGCGTGGGCTTTAAGACCCTCATTTTAGCTCCCTGTAAGCCAGTCTTCTCCTGGAAGATTTCAGATGAAGGTGTAGAACTCTCTGCTCCTCCTGTACCATGCTTGCTTGGAGGTTGCCATGTTCCAGCCTTGATGATAATGGACTGAACTTCTGAACCTGTAAGCCAGCCCCAATTAAATGCTGTCCATATAGGAGTTTCCTTAGCCAAGGTGTCTGATAACAGCAGTAAAACCCTAAGACAATGGCCAAAACCAGCTCTTTAGACAAAACTATATCCTAATAAAATCTGATATGAATTAGAAAGATGGAATGTGTTTATGGTTTCATGGATTGCCTTGGTGTTTGTATTTTGATGCTAATCCCACCCCAAATGAGGAGCAGGTCTCTTACTCAGGTGATTCTATGTGAACCTGCTCCCCATTTTAACTGGTCACATAAAGACAAGAGCCTGTGATTGGGCAGTGGAAGGGAAAGGTGGGGCTAGAAGTTTTGGAGAAGGAGAGAGGAAGAAAAAAGGAAGATTAGAAGGAGGAACAGAGAAAGAGGAAATGGAGGAAGAGGAGGTGGAAGATGGAGCAGAACTACATAGCATAGAGGAGCCACAAGTAGCAGGGATCTCATAGCTTGGGAAGAGAGTGGTGTAGTGGGAAATCTGCCCAATCTAGGCATGCAGGAGATAAATATAACTGAGTTGTGTGTTCTTTGCATGGGCATATTGAGGTAGGAGATTCACCAATACAAATCTGGCTGGTATTAAATATTAAGGCTGTCTGGTGTTTTCCATTTGTGAAGATTTATGTGGGCAAGAGAGGGGGCAAAATTGTGGTAGGGTCATTGATGGTCTACAGAACAGCACCGGGGATGGTGGGATATGTATGACATGTAGAACAAGAGTAGTAGCTCCAGGTATTCATGGAAGAACATGTTTGGGTGCCTCAGCAAGTCAGCAGAGGGAACCAGGGCCAGATGGCCATTTTCTGCACAGGGCAAGGAAGAAAGGGTGGCTATGGATTCCAGAGCATAGCCGGAGCTATCATAGATTTTTAAAATTATAAGCAACAGATTTCAGTGCTGTTTGCCTTCATAGGAGTCAATTTTCGTTCATCTAGCCCTTGATCTGGATGACTGGGGAACAGGGCCTCAGGAGACAATGAGTACAGCAGGTATCAAAGACAGCTACTTTAGTGAAATAACGGGGCTAGCTTATATAGCTGGAGTTGGGGTGGGGCATTTGTGGGAGGAAAGTAAAAAGGGAAGAAGTGCTGCAGTGGGGATAGGGGCCTTCCAAGGTTATCAGCTAGATTAGTAGACTGCTGATCCCATGATTCCTGAGAAGCCATTTCTCTGTCAAGGAAATAGAACACATACTGCCTTTATCATGACTTGTCTTTGTCTCTATGCAGCTGAGTAGGCACAAGCTTGATTTGGGTAGGGAGTGGCTTCGTTCTTGCTGTGCTCTTGTGAGCACCTTACATCCCACCATGTCATGCCCGACCCCAAAGTCCAGGATATGGGTAATGCTCTACTGTCCATTATCTGGCTTGGGAACCCAAAATACAGCATGGAATTGGTATAAAAAGAGACTTACTGCTCTGTGGAATCAAACTGAAGACTGAGGCATTAACCCACAGAAGTATCTGAAATTAATTTTTGGTTAAGGAGAGTAACAGTGCCAGCCAACCAGAGCTCCCCAGGGTCTAAACCACCAGCCTGGGACCACAAAGGGAGGCAACCATGACATCAGCTGTATACTTAGGGGAGGATAGCCTTGTCGGGCATGGGTGGGAGAGGAGATCCCTGGTCCCATGAAGGCTGAACACAGAGCAGGGAGGAATTCGAGGGTGTCGAGGAGGGAGTGGAGGGTAGGTGGGGGTACAACCTTATGGAGGCAGGAGGGGGGACGGGATGGGGGTTACTGGGTAGTGGGGGGAATTGGGTGAGGGGATAAAATCTGAAATATATTTTAAATAGATAGATAGATAGATAGATAGATAGATAGATAGATAGATAGATAGCCAGAAATACACAACAAACCACAGACAGCCTCTTTAACAAACTGTACTGTTGAAACTGGATGGCTGTATGTAGAAAAATGCAAATATATCCAAACCTATTACCCTGTACAAACTCAATTTCAACAGGATAAAAGACCTCAACATAAACCCAGGTATACTGAAAAAAAAAAAAAAAAAGAAAGTAGAGAATAGCCTTGAATTCATTAGCACTGGAGAAGTCTTTCTGAACAGAACATTGATAATGTTACCACTAAGATTAACAATTAGTAAGTGAGACCTCATGAGACTGAAAAACTTCTGTAAGGCAGAGGATAATGTCATTTGGACAAAGCAGCAGCTTACAAACTGAGAAAAGATTTTACCAATTCCACATCTGAGTGAGGGCTAATATAATAACTATATTTTGTTTAAATTAAGAAACTTGATGGGCCGGGCGGTGGTGGCGCACGCCTTTAATCCCAGCACTTGGGAGTCAGAGGCAGGTGGATTTCTGAGTTCGAGGCCAGCCTGGTCCACAGAGTGAGTCCAGGACAGTCAGGACTACACAGAGAAACCCTGTCTCGAAAAAACAAAACAAACAAACAAACAAACAAAAAAAAACAAAAACAAAAAAAAAAAGAAACTTGATGATAGGTTATTTCTTAGCTGGTGAAGTGAGCCAATCCAAGCCAGATTAGAATATATTAAGGCAGGCTTATTGGGAAGCTGCTCTGAGGCTTGCAAGTTCACTGGCACAAAGGAAGAAGGCCAAGGAAGTGATGGACGTGAGTGGTAGGGAGAGAGAAAGGGTGAATGTGGCAAGTGTTGGGGGCCGACTTTTAGCAGAAAGCGGCTATCAGCTTTGCAGCCATCTTGAGCCATATACCCTGACATGAGACTTGGATTACAATAGCCTACAACAGCTGAGCACACTCGGATAATCTTGGTTTAGATACCTTGAGATTAAAGGTGTGTGAGATTAAAGGTGTGTGACTTAATAGTATACTTAGAAGTATAGAGATCAGAGTTAGAGACAAGACCTAAGGGCATGATTAAAGGTGTAACTTAGAGGCGTGGCTTAGAAGTGAGACACATAAAAGGCAGAGACAGAACAGATCAGAATTGAGATGATAGAAGACATTAGTCAGACTATAGAAGACAGAACCAGAGATCAGAGAATATAGACGGAGATCAGAGACTATAGAGGGATCATCAGAGACGAATCTCAGACATTAGGTAGAATCTGCCATCACCCTCGCTCTTGCTGAAACCCGACCTGCAGACCGGAGCAGCAGCTTGGGCCGGGATACAGTGGCCGCCCAAACGTGGGTCGGCCCGGGCCTCAACATTTTGCCTGGGCTGCAACATTTATTTTGGCCACCCCAATGTGGGACTAGTGGGGTCCCCAACAGCAAGAGGTGGAAGACAGAGAGAGAGAGAGAAAGAGAAAGACAGAGAGAGAGAGAGAGAGAGAGAGAGAGAGAGAGAGAGAGATGAGTCTCTGGGGGCACAGCCTAGCCTGTGGGCTGGTAAATTCAAGGTTGGGGGCAGTGTATGCCAGGTAGGGATTGAGGGATGCTCCAAGAACCTAGAGGCCTGGTTTGTTTTGATATGTAAAATATGCACATCAGTCCCTTTTCCCAGGATCTGAAATCAAACCCTTGATGTCAAAAAATCCCCAAGTAACCCAATTAAAATGGGTACAGATATAGAGAATTCACAATAAAGAAAATTCAAATGTCTAAGAATCACTTAAAGAAATGTTCAAAATTGTTAGTCATCAGAGAAATGCAAATCAAAACTACTTTGAGATCCCACCTTATGTCTGACAGAATGGCCAGTGTCTGTACAACAAGGGACACAGCTCACACTAGCAAAGATGTGCACTCAGGAGAACAGCCCTCCAGTGCTGCTAGGAATGCAAACTCTCATAGCCACTATCTAAATGACTATGGTGATTGCTCAGAGAGTTAAAAATCAATTTACCCCAAGATCTGCCAATACCACCGTTGGGCATATACACAAAGCATGCTTCTTTCTCCCACAGGGACACTTGGTCAACCACTGTGGAATACATATCAAGAAATACTATCACATCCAACAGGACTCAAGATATTCCACACTTCTCTTGTTTTTTTTTTTTTTTTTTTTTTTTTTTTTTTTTTTTTTTTTTTTTTTTTTTTTTTTTATCAGTTGGTGTTGTTGATAATCTACCCAGGGCACCAACCAATGTGTGCAGGGTAAGATTCTTAGATGATGTTCGTTAGTTGGTAGGGAACTGAATTCACTCATCAGTAAAGAACTAAAACACTTTAAGTCAGTCAATTCTGCTAAGGCCAATCCTTTAAATGCAGTTGTTTGTTTTGTTTAGTGCATTTAATAACTAGGGTCTACAGGTATAAAAGCCTAGATTTTTAATAAAATGGCCTTTGTCCCCACTAGAAAAATTGTATGGGTATTGGCATTTACCTATTCATTTTATTAGGGAAGCTAAAAAGTAGTCTACTGCCTCTGTCATGTACTACCACATTAACAGAAGGCAAGCCCAGCTGAAGTTGCATGCAGTCAGAAACTCAAATTTTACTATTAGTCTTCACCCCCCCCCCCATTAAAAGGCTCTGGCTCAGAAAGCTTTTATGTACTTTTCCCAGAAAACAAAGAGAACTTTGGTTAAACCCAATTCTTAAAGAGCCATCACATTTGCTTTTAAGTAGGTAAATAGTAAACTATAACCAGACACAATTTTCTTTAAATTCTGAAATTTATACTGGAAAAATAAACCTATTTCTTATAAACATCTAAACAACACATCAAAGAAAAGATGCTTAAAGCAGTAGCTTTATTTGACATTGTATTCCTAGAATTAGTCTTTAAGATTTTGTAACAGGATAAATGTCTTGAAAGCATTCCCCTTTCCCTGTTCTAAAGTATTCCCAGTTACCCTCACCTACCTAGGCCCTTGAACCTCTGTTTTTCCACTCAGCCTTGATTTATTGCATGTCCCCTGATTATTTAGCCCTATAAACTAACTCTACATTACAATCTGTAATCCAACTTTTTCTAGATTATATAATAACAGCTGAGGAAGGTATTATACCTGAACCAATCCATCCACACCTTTACTAAAGAATGAGGACTCCAGTTGTGGTGAGACAGCCACTAGGCAACAATTGCCACTTTTCTTCTACAGACAAATTGCTGTTCAGAAAAGGACACACTTGCAGAATAGTCGACTGATTATATCTGCCTAGACAGAGAAATCAGCCCTTAATAATTCTGCAGCACTAAGGTCTGTCAGAAGATCCTGAGCCAGAAGGCAGAAGAACAGATGCTCCAACGTTTTGAAGTAGAGCGAGTGTCCAGGTGTTCAGAGGTCTCTATAAATTGGCTAAGTTTTAGAAACTATGATTTGTGCTTCCCACAATTATAGTTAACTCAGTCATTCTGAATTTCTGATGGGGTTGAAAAATAACTAAATTTCTAACTGTAAAGGAAGGCTACTTCTGTTTTTCAAAGCATTAAAGAACACCAAATCATACACTAACACTAATTACGCTGACCATTTCCGGAGCACAGGATAACAAGATCCCAAGCACTAGGACCTACTTCTTGAAGAGTTCAAATTGTAATCCTTTAGTTTCTTTTATTTATTTTGTGGCACTAACTACAAAGCCCTTTTTACTTTGAACTCAACTTATTAAAGGGGTAGACAAATGATTTGATTAACAGCACAAAATAAGATTAGCCAAACTGAACAATTTATCGCTGGTCTTACACTCATGGTTTTACCCTCAGGTAGAATTTGCACTGTCCCTACAAATGGCAGGTATCAACACTTAAAGGGAATCAAGAAGGCAATCATGTTTGGTAGCAAACTTTCATTTAAATCTTACATAACTCAACCTTTATAAAAAGCCAACATAATTGAAAATTTGGGTTCTCCCTCTAAAGCCTGCACTACCCAAAGCTTGAACAGTTAATTTAAAAATAAGCAAAACAAAATGGACCCCTGCAGCAGATCCTGCTGCAATACTTTAAAAAAATCTAAATGAGCTTAATCTTTTTTAAAAGTTATTTTAGCTCAAAGGCTACAAAATCAAAATTATCTTAATTCTACAAAGAGTGAGGGCTTCATACCACCATTTTAGAACCTCACCTGTTTTCTCATTAAATTTGGCCACAAATCAAATTCCTTGTTCTCCTTTCAGGAAATCCTCTTGAAGAAGAGGCAGAGTACAAACTCGGAAGAGTAACTGCCTAAACAAGTAGGAAAGTGCTCTGTTATAGTGTGCAAAACCCTAGAGTTCAGGGTTAATCTCTGGAACTTGATCTGGACCTTGAGTGAGATCTAGAAGCGGACCTTGAGGTTCTTTGGTAGAGGGGATACGGAACAAATCTTCGAAGGTGGAGCAGGCAGAGGCAAATTGGATCAAGACAGTCTCCGGGATCTGGACTTTATGTATCCCTTTCCATTTCCTTTGGGGGCCAGAGAAGGTGACCTACCTAGTGACTTCTCATACTTATCCTTAGATCTGCTTCTTGAGTGTGAATGGGAACCCCGATCAGACTTGGGCTTAGATTTGCTCTTTGATCTGAATTTCCTGCCTTTTGAGTGAGATTGGGATTGACCTCTGCTCTAAGACCTAGGTCGGGAGGGACTTTTTGAGATACTTGGAGATCTACTGCAGTTGCTTCTGCGACTCCTACTCTGAGATCTTCTACACCGTGATCTGAGTCTACTTCCAGAGTGAGTGCCTTTGGCTTGTCCCTGGCTTATCTTCAATAAGCCTAGTATTTCTGCCACTTATTTCTGTGCCATCCAGTTTATCCAAAGCACGCTTCATGTCAGAGAAGGATCTAACTTCAATTACAGCCTCATTTGTTCGTTCTGTGTGAGCATCTGCATAAGTCACTTCTGCTTGCCGCATGAAATTCTTTAAGTCTTGCCAACTGCAAAGACTAGACAGATTTTCTACAATAAGCCTGTATTCTGTACGAACAGTTGGTCTATATTTGTCTTTGCCAGAAGTTCTCTGACTGCTGTATCCACCTCCACCACTGCAGCTTCTGTAGTGGTTGTCATCTCAATCCTGGCGCAGGTCCTAAGCATGCTCTATGATCATGCCATGCTCTTGCTGCAAAGCTCCCTTGCTGTTTAGCTCCTAAACGGCGTGGTCTGCCTCATGGGAGTCCTGAAACTCCACGAAACTGTACCAATTTTTGAGGTCAATTTCGAAGAGACGGCTGTAGCCACTGAAAAAGAGCTGAATGTTTTTCTAGCTGAAGTTGTAGCTCAGGCATCCTATGTAGACAAGCTGCATGACACGGGGGGTGTTCTCCCTGAGGTTAGATGAGGTGTGGTGTATGTGTGTGTGGGGGGGTATGCGGGGAGCATGGCAAGGCTGCTTGTAAGTGAGGGGATGGCGAAGGTCGGAACTCACCACTCACACCACAGCTGATGCCTAGTCAGCCACACCATGGTGAGCACGCACTCTCTGGCCTATGCTATCTGTTGTAGACATTTTAAAATATAACCAAATAGACTTTAACTAAAAACTAATCAGAAAAGATAGGTAGGTAAAGCCATGACATACTCATCAAAGGAAAAAGGCCCCAAGCTGACATTTCAGTTCTTACCATGTATGCACCAAATCAAAGGCACCTAAGTTTGCAAGGGAAACACTACTCCAGTTTAAATTGCATGGTGGTCCTCATACACTGATAATGACAGACTGTCAGTAAAATAGCAGCAGCCATTAAAAGTATCCCCATCAAAAACTGCCCAGGGCCAGACGATTTCACACAAAATTCTACCAGCCATTCCAATAGGAGTTACCACCTATACTCCTCAAATTATTTCACAAAATAGAAACATAAGGAATATTGTCCAATTTATTTCATGAGACTACAGTTATACTGATACTCAAACCACAGATCCATTTCCCTTATGGACTCTGATGCAAAGATACTCATTAAAAAATTGCAAACAGATTTCAAGCACACATTAAATATATCATTTACAAAAACCATTCAGGCTTTGTCCCAAGCTGTGTAGGGATGCTTCAATATGCAAAAATCAAAAACATAATTGACTACGCAAACCAACTGAAAGAAGTAAAAAAAAAGAAAAAGAAAAACAGTCACCAAAAGCCAAGGTCATTAAACTGGCCAGGTAAGGACTTTAAGAAGGCACCCCTTCATGATAAATGTTCTGGGAAGGTTGGACACAGGTGATATACTTACATATAATTATGACAGTATAGGACAAGCCCATAGTCAGTATCAACGTGAATGGAGAGAAACTCAAAGCCATTGTACAAAACCCAAAAGCAAGTCTTGGTTTCTCACTTTCTAAAAGCTACTCAAAAAAACAACTGAAATCTTCATGGGAGCAATAAGGCAACTGGCAATCAACAGTATAAATACTGGAAAGTTGGAAGAAAGAATCTTTATTTGCACATGATACACATAAGTTAGGTGTAACATTATGCACATAAGTTATTACATATAGGTAAAAGTAGTGCACATAAATTAGGTGAAAAAAAAAAGAAAATCAGAATATTCCTTGGCTAAGAAACACTTTCATCAAATTAGCTTGATATAAAACCTAAGGGAAAGGAAACTCTCATCAGAAGGTATGTATGAGAAAATGATCTAATTTCAATAATAACAGTAATAATAATGAATACAAATAATAACAACAATAATAAATCTAATTCATATACACCAGTAGCCCTGTGTAATGGCTATTCTTGGTTATCAGCTTCACTATATCTGTAAAGAAATATGATTCAGAAATGCAGGATACACCTATGAAATAAGAGCCAGAATAGTTTTGTTAGAACCAGGTATAGTAAGAATTAGAGGGGTGCGCAGGAGGGAGCAGGCTGAGGCATCCCTTCCCCCTGTGGTACCAGCCACAGTATAGAATAGAGTTTGATATATAGTTTGGTATCATAGAGATAGAGATAGAGATAGAGATAGAGATAGAGATAGAGATAGAGATAGACATAGAGATAGACATAGACATAGAAATAGAGATAGAAATAGACATAGAGATAGACATAGAGATAGACATAGAGATAGACATAGAGATAGACATAGAGATAGACATAGATATAGATATTTTGGCATAGTATAAATTTGATTTAAAGCATGGTAAGGGGAGTTGAGTATGAATGAGAAAGTAGTAGAGGCAGATGAAGAGAAAAAGAAAGAGAAAGAGAGAGGAAGAGGAGAGGATAGAAAGAAAAAGAAGAGAAGAGGCAGTCCAGAAACACATGGAGAAACAGGGTTAGGGAGGAAGAGAACATAGCTAGAAAGTGGTCAGGAAGTGTAGGAAATTAAGAGAATAAGAGAGTGAAGAGGGGCAAAAAGCCACTTTCATAGTGAGTCAGGTGTACCTTGCTATTGCCAGGTAACTTTTGTGTGGAGCCTAAAAAAATGATAACATTTCTTCATTTTTGATTAATTTAAAAGAAAAGGAAAAAACTAGAAAGAGGCAATTGTGGAGCAAGAATAGATTTGTCATGATCCTTAGTTACTTCTTGCTGATTTCGGAATGACATGTCTTTGGAAAACCAAGAAAATGTGGATTGTGACATTGGTCCAATCATAGGAGATTGGCTGTTTCCTTGCTATCCAGGGGCTGTGGAACTATCTCTAGATAAAAGGAACAGGTCCAGTTGAAGCATCTGTGTCTGTGAGAGTAGATTGGAGCATGTGGGTTGCATCTTTGGAGCTGTCTTGCATGTTGATTTTCAGTAAACTCCTGGACCTGACAAGATGATAAAACATTATGTGTGTGTGTGTGTGTGTGTGTGTGTGTGTGTAGTAGTAGTAGTAGTAGTAATGTAGTAATAATAGTAGTAACAGTAGCAGTAGTAGTTGTAGAAAATAATACATGTATACTATAAATACATTATATATACATATGAAATATACATCATATATACAATATATACTTTATAGATATAGACTACATAAAATATTTATATATTACATATATAATATATATGTGTATACACACACACACACACACACACACACACACATATATATATATATATATATATATATATGAATAATGTTAAGAACATTTTGGGAGAAAAAGAACTTTTTGTAGGTATACATTTGAAACTTTTAGGTCTTGGTGTTTGATGTGAGATGAGTCCCAATCCCAGGGAACAGAAGAGGAATTCTACCCTCTAGAAGAGGCCTCAAGTGGGAACTTAGGCTATTGATAGGCAGATGTACTCACCCAAATTCAGTCTCTTTGGTCCATGGGAGGTAGATCTGACTGTGTTATTGGAGAGTATAAGTTTGCAAAAGAGAGAAATTTGTTAACAGCATGAACAATCTTTAAGATGAGCTTAGGGAAGACAAAAACGTTTCATGGAGCAGAAGGAGCAAGAAGGGCTTTTTCTTCTCTCTAGAAGACTGAATGTATATAAATAGATGTAGTATAATCAGAAACATTTTGAAGAATGTATTTGAAGATAATTAACAGAAACTAAAATATTGGACGACCTTGTGAATATGATAATTGATCATACAGATTAGCCTGAATAACACCTTAAAGACTATAATTAAAAGACAAACAAAAGAAACTTATATTTGTAACTATGACAGCTGATAGTATAGATTTAGTACAAGAAACACTTTTAGTCTGTAGGTTAAGGACAATCAAAGGAAACTTAAAATTTAAACTTGTGATTATAAAAATTGGATCATGGAATGGAATGTTTTATTAGGGTTAGGCTAATTTAAAAGAACTCTATTATTAATGTTAGGTCAGTGTCATAAAAAGGGGAGGAAATATGTAGCATTTATTCACTGGGAAGTGAGTTTAGAACAGGAAGTAACAGAAGGTTGTATCTGTGAAGGTTACATCTGAACTTGTGTATTTTATATTGTGAAGCCTTAGAGTAAGGCAAATCTGTCTTTGGTAAAAGATTGGTACTCTAAACTAGTTAACAAATTGACTAATGAGTTATTAAAGTGGTTAATTACCTTCAGGGAAGGAGCTAGAGGTCTGTTTTCTAGCTGTAGTTTGCTTAGCTGTCAATGTACAGAAATTTGAGAAAAATAAATTATAATCTACACATCATTAATTAAAATGACAGAGGTTGGTCAATAGTCCACTACCTAGAAAGTTTTCTAGGTCCCTGTGTTCTCCATCACAACTCTGGGCAGAGTCAGTGTGTCAATTAGGCCCAGAAGAGAAGAAGCTTTTTTTTCCCTGTAGAATAGGAACATGGGAAAAATGACTCACCTTGACCTAGGCAGTATGAAGCATTTAATTCTCTGGGTGGCATCAATTTCACAACAGCATAAGCTGATCTCTGGCAGCTGCAAGGAAATGAAGCACTGTTTCTCAGTGGTTTTTATTTTATTTTATTTATTTATTTATTTATTTATTTATTTATTTATTTATTTTAGTTAACCGCTCCTTAGGCTGTCCTCGGACCATCACAAATGCTCTGTAGCATATTCTTTTTTTAAAAATTTATTTATTTATTATATGTATATGAGTGCACTGTCACTATCTTCAGACACACCAGAAGAGGGCATTGGATCCCATTGCAGATGGTCTGAGCCACCATGTGGTTGCTGGGAATTGAACTCAGGACCTCTACAAGAGCAGTTGGTGCTCTTAACCACTGAGCCATCTCTCCAGCCCCCTCAGTGGTTTTTATAACACAATCTAGGCAGTCTTGTCAATGTGCCTACATTTTCTTGGAGACCTTGGTGGGAATGTGGGTGGTTGTAACTGTTATGCTTTGGGAGTCTCTGTCTGTTCTAATAACCTTAAACATGTACTGTTACATTTAGCAGATTTCTGAGATTGACAGCTAGTACATATTAAACATATCTGAGTTAGGCAATCTCTAACTTAAATCAGTAATCTTTAACCTTTTTACTGTTGTAAATCTTCAAATTACTATTAAAATTACTACTTATCAAGGCAGGATAGAAATCAGAGACCCTAAGTCAGCATGTTCTAAGGTGATAAGGCAGTGAGGTAGAAATTGCCCATAGCAAAGATGGTGGGTGGTCATGGGACTATCATTAACTAAGATGGCAGTGAAGCTACAGCCAGTCATGTGAACTCCCTTAGCTAAGATGGCACTGAAGCCAAGGCATAGGAAAACCTTATCTGCACACAAAAAAGATGGTATACACTCATAAGACTGCCCCTAATCAAGATGGTGATAAAGCTTCAGCTCTGACTAAAGAAATGTCACATATTTGTCACATATTTAAATGGCAGAAATGGCTGTATGTCACTAGATAAAAACATATAAAAGGACAAACATATAGAGATAAATGGACATGTTTTTTTCTGGTGGGCAAGAGGTCTCTGATTTCACCATAGTCAGCCTCTGTTGCTGTGAACAGAGCAGTGGGTTTGATATGTGCATGTAGCAACTGAGCTTCCCTACCTGGTTTAGAGGTGATGCAGAACAGAATGAAAAGAAACCAGAGAGTTTACAGTGGTGGTAGTGAACAGGACCCAGGAGCACAGAAGCATAGGCAGCAGCTCAATCTGGTGTGAGCAGGGCAGAAATGAAGCAGGGCAAGGGAGCAAGCACCTTGGGGAGGGGCGGGGAGTAAGAGGCAGTGCCTGCAGCTGTGCTCTAGCATAGCAAGAATTTTGCCCACATGAGGTTGGTTTGTGCAGGGAGCAAGAAAGCAAGGGTGAAAGTGGAGAGAGGAGGCTAGAGGCAGCTGCAGAGGCAATGGCAGAATCATGGGGGAACACTGTTTCTCAATAGTTATCATACCACAATCTAAGCAGTCTTGTCACTGTGCCTATATGCAGGAGGGAAATCAAAGAAATAAAGCAGCAAGAGATGGGGTGGTAGGAGGGGGCCCTACATAGAAATCTTTCCATTTTTCCAGAAGGCAGAAGAGAGAGTTGTAAAAGTTTATTTTTTTTTAAAGTACCTTTTGACACCAGAGCAGAGTTTTTGCTTAGTGGATATTGGAGCCAAATTTAGCTTGTGAAGTTTTAAGCCTTTAAGAGTGAGAGACATCCTAGTATAGAACCTGGGAGTGGCTGGGAAGACATATGCTTTCTGGGTGAGAGTGCAGTTATTAATTACCCCTACCAGCATCCTGAGGATAAGTTAATAACTAAACAACAGAAGGGTCAATCACCAATACATCAAGCATTGAATTGAGGTCTGAGCTCAGGCCAGTACCTGAGTGGGCAGTGAGGAGAATGGTTTACCCAGGCCTGAGGTTTCACAGCTGTAATAAAAGGAAATGACACAGAGGAGAGAGAAAATCTCACTAAAGGGAAAAATGTCCTAAGATAAGGATACAGCAAAGAGGCCAGTCATAAAGACTGTGAATGTCAACATCCACAAGAACACCACAGGGTGGCTGCTAGCTCAACAACCCTACCTTGGACCAGGGAATGTTTACACTGACCACTGTCTGAGAGAGAGCTTATCAACTTGATATGTTTTGTATGGGTAGTAGTTCTATCCTGCAATTGAAGACCCCCATACTCGGGAGACCCTTCCTCAAGCCTCCAGAAATCGCGACCACCCAAAGATCACAAGAAACCATACCTGGATGCAATCAGCAGAGGCTTTATTAGGGAAGTAAGCCGACGGTCAAAACGACAAGCTCTTTAGCTCCAAGAGCAGGGTTTTGGCCTAGAGTGGTGGGTTAAAGGTTCTTTTATATCATGGGGTGGGGGAAGGAAGGCATTTTCACGCGCTTACATATGAATGGTTGCATTTTCGAGTGGTTACACATGAATGGTTACACATGAATGGTTGCATTTTCCTGAGGTTACACGATTGGTTGTTTTACAAATTTTGAACATAGCACTGGGAAGACCAAGGGAGGAGTAAGCAAGAAGAGTGGAACATTTCAGAGATTGTAGCCCAAATGATCTAGAGTCACGTGGAAATCGTTCTGCACACTTATTCTTCTCAAAAATGTGGTTTTTACCATGCTATTGTGTCCTATCCTGTCATTTACCAACTATTTCAGATGAACTATCTTCGGGCTATAGCCCCACCTAGGTGGCAGCATCTTTATCTGTAGTCAGGAATGCCTTCCTGCCTTGGGCAAGGCTTGGGGAATGTAATCCAGCAAGTGTCCTTCACCTGGAATGTGAAGGCCTGAAATCTTATTTTTAGTTCCACATTCTGTAAGGCGAAAAATCTACACATATTTCATAAAATGGCCTTTATAATTTTTCACTCTACACAATCTGTTGAATGGAAAGTTCATGTGGCAATGGGAGATGTTAACCTGGGGACCTGCAAGTTGTTAAATCTGAGTCACAACACCAATGTGCTTTATAAAAAAAATTGAGGATCTGTTTGATAGCACCAGCTATGGTGATGGTGGGATTGGTTATCTGGTAGGCCCATGCTGAGGCATCCCATCCCCCTGAGGTACCAGACATATGACAGGTTTGGTATAGAATAGTTTATTTAGAGCATGGGAAGGGAGTTGAATAGGGATGATAAGGGAGAAGAGGGAGGGAGAGAGAGAGAGAGAGAGAGAGAGAGAGAGAGAGAGAGAGAACTTAGGACAATTGAAACTAAAATCAATCCACCAGAATGAATAAATAATTTCTAGTTCTTTTTAGATCAACTTTAGATCAACTTTAACCACCAAACGACTTCCAACAGAAATGACATGGGACCTGGAAGCCAAGAGCTGGGGCTCCACACATCACTGTTAAGAAATTCTGCTGTGTGTGGACCATTAGCAACTTTTCACTTTGCATTGGTGGAATTCAGAGAAAGATTTCAAGCTCAGTGTTCTCATTAAAGGCCAATGACGAATTGACATGGTGTTTAAGAGTTCATGCAAATGAGGTCGATGAAGAAAGCAAAGACTACCTGTCAGTTTACTTGGTGTTGCTCAGCTGTCAAGAGAGACCAATTTGGGCAAAGTTTGAGTTCTGGATCATAAATTCCCAAGGAGAGAAATATCAAAGAACAAAGAGCACAAAAATCACTAGCTTTCTGCAAAACCAACAATGGGGATTCAAAAAGTTCATTCTCCAAGATATCCTCCTCTCCCATCAGCATTGGCTTCTCTCTGAAGACCAGCTCACGCTCTGCTGCAAGGTGGGCATAGTAAGAGACTTCTTTTGTATGCCTGGAAAGAACATGACACCTGCAATCATGGATCCTTGGCACACACTGGCAGATGACCTAAGGGAGTTGTGGGAAAAATCTCTCTTCACAGACTGTTGCCTGTTGGTGGCTGGCCATGAATTCAGGGCTCACAAGGCCATCCTAGCAGCTTGCTCTCTAGTTTTCAGAGCCATGTTTGAACATGAAATGAAGAAAAGCCTAACAAATCAAGTTGAGATCCTTGACCTGGATCCCCAAGTCTTCAAGGAGATGATGGACTTTATCTACACTGGGAAGGCACCATACCTCCACAGCCACTCCTTGGCCACTGGTGTGCTGGCAGCTGCTGACAATTATAGCCTAGAGAGCTTGATGGTCATGTATGAGGATGCCCTCTGCAGGAACCTCTCTGTGGAGAATGCTGCACACACTCTCATCCTGGCTGACCTCCACAGCAGAGAGGAGCTGAAGGCTCAGGCCCTGGATTTCATTTCAGTTCATGCTTCTGAGGTCTCTGAGACCTCAGGGTGGAAGTCAGTGGTGGAGTCACACCCCCTCTTGGTGGCTGAAGCATTCCACTCCCTGGCTTCTGCACAGTATTTTCTTGAAGCCCTCACTCAAATGCCTAAAGTGATTTTAGGGGCTAGAGAGATATGACCAACACCTGTCTTCCAACAACAACAGTTGGTGTTATAACCAAAGACTTCTGGTTAGAGTACACTATTGCTGCAGCATTTACACTGAATCTGGGAAAAGGCAGCATGGTGGCTCAGATTGAAAACAGCTGTAATATATTAAAATGGCAGATGTGGAAAGGGCAGCACAGGAGTCTAGGACACTCTACCTGACATCTACCCTGTTGATGGTCTTGTTTGGTTTTTGTCTGATGACTTGAAAGCTGGGATTCAATTTAGGAGCTGGCTCTAAACACAGTCCAACTGAGTTTCTTTGAAGAAATCTGTACGCATTGAACTGAACAGAACAGATGACCAGGGCCTAGAGCAAAGAAGATATTGATCATGAATGTTTATTCACCAGAGAAAGAAAAGACAATGAAGACTTTCTTTTTAAGACTCAGTTTGTAGGAACTTACCGGAAACTTGTGATTAAGAGGATCTGAGGACCTTCTCTGCTCTCCATGATTGCAAAAAATTTTCTGTTCACTAAACCTTAACTATTGGGTTGTAGTATGCATCTCAGACCAGTTGTTGGATTAAAGTGTGTCCTGAGACTGCCCCAGCAAGAGGCTAAGGCCACTTGGGGAGACAGAGGCTTGGAAAGTTTGACTGCACTCTCTCCAAGCTGGCACCCTGCAGGCATGGGGATATGGAAAGCCTCAGGAGCCCACTCTGGGGGTGAGAAGTGCAGTTTGAAATCTGAGGGGAGACAGAGATAGCTTGTCTGGCTCTCAGTCTTTTAGGTACCCAAGTTGGGCTTTTGGAGCTGTGAAAGTTCTGAGAACAAAGTGGGGGCCAAGGTCTGGATTGGCACTAGGACAAAGGGGAGAGAACAGGAGAGATGCTCCGGCTGTTTGCCATGGGGATGACGAGTTCTTGGCTTGGTTTCAGCAGCTTGCTTGGCTTGCTTGGGTTGGTGGTTGCTGTGGCTGGGAATGCAGAGAGGTCTTCTGTGGGAGATTAGAAGGAAGCTCTCTAGATGAAGGCCTGGTCCACTGCTCCCCACAGTGCATCCTCAATGAAAGAGAAATGGTCCATGATTTTAAGATGTTTATTGTCATGGTGGAAAGTAAATAATAAACCATACCCCAGTTTTCTCAGGGCAAGCCTAAGGTTAAATACCTTTTGCAGAAGGGGTCTGGGAAGGAATGCTTAATTGACTACATCCCTCTAGACTTTAGGTACCTCATTAATATGAAGATCAGCCTTGAGGCTCCTTGGCTTGTAGTCATGCCCTCTACATGTGGAGGGGCTAGTAGGGGCGTTGTCCTACGTGACCAAAGGACACAAATCTATCGAGAGCTTTGGCACCATGTCAGGAGACTGGAGTATGGGGCTGTGACAAATGCCTACCATCCCTTTCAGGAAACCCTGTGGGGTCACCTGCTGGGTCACTGGGGTTTCAAACCTAGCTCAAGCTGAAATCAGGCTGCATTTTAGGGTCCTATATTAACCTAGTAAAATAGCATATTAATAAAACTTTTGGAATCAGTCTGTGGATTCCAGAGATGTTTATGTTCAGAAGAGTTCCGTGTTTAAAAACTGGTTCGATTTCCAGCACACATAGGAGAGTTTTTAACCATCTATAACTTGTGATCCAGAGGATGAGGCTCTACTTTGGTGTACATGACCACAAACAACTCTGTAGACAAAACCTGCTCCTAATAAAATATAATATGAATAAAACTTTTCAAATCAGTCCGTGGTTTCCAGGGATGCTTTTGTTCAGAGTAGTCTCGTGTAGTCCAATCAGCCATTCTCAGCTGTAGATGTTTGTGCAGTCCCCTCACTATCCTTCCAGTATTAGAAACCCTTGGGATTTCTTCTTGGAATTAAATGTTGGCAAATGAGAATTCCACCATCATGCTCTTATGACAACTGAGAAGAATATGCCAAAGTGGAGGAAATCTACACCTTCAGGGAGAGAAGTGTTTGTGGGTCAAGGCATGCATAAATCTTTTAGGTATTTTGATATTAGTAGTCATTGATTCTTTAAAGATTCATACTCCCTAGCCCAGTGATTTTATAACTTCCTAATGCTGTGGCCCCCTTAATACAGTTCTCCATGTTGTGGTCAACAAATCCTTAAATTACTCTCGCTACTTCATAACTGTAATATTGCTACTGTTAGGAATTGCACTGTAAATACCTGATATAGAGGATATCTGATATTCAATGCCTATGAAAGTGTCATTAGGCTGCCAAAGAGGATAGGAACCAACAGGATGAGAACCATAGCTCCACACCATGCCTGACAGCACACCAGGTAGACTGCTTACAGTTCTTCTCTTCCTTCAGTTCTTGCAGACCCAATCACACAATCAAAACCTCACATTTGTAGCACACCACTTGTGGGAGTCTTCACTGCCCATTCTTCACATGTCCTGTAGATCACACAGATTTCTCCTTTCTAAACCCCCTCTGACAACACTTTCCTCTTTCTGGGCCCCCAAGCCAGGCCTGCACACCCACTGAAACAAGTGCTACTCTTTCTATGGTAACAGAAGGCTAAAGGTAAATCCACACCCCTCTCTCTTCACTCCTCCACTTACTATTTCCCCATTCTCATTTTCAACACTGCAGCTCTAACCCCAGTGGATCACAAAGAACTTCTCCCCCAATCTTCCTTACCCCAATTCATTCCATCATTTCAGCCTGCAGGAATTCACTAAGAACACCCCAGAAGAAAAGCGCTGGGAAACAGTTAAGGAGACTGAAGAATTTATCATTCCCTCCTTCTGTCAACTTCAATCCCCTAGGGTCATCTATAGAGTTATATGATAACACCAGCTGTAGCCTTCCTTTCTGCCTGCCAACATCTCCTCTGAGTCCCACAGACCATTCCTATTTAGGCTCCCTTCCCCTAACTCTTTGCTGTATTCTAGCTCCTAACTCCAGCATGCACTCACTGAAAACTCCCTGACCAATCCTGACAGGGAAGCATGGAAGCTGCCTGTAGATTTCCCCTCTCCTACAGTTCTTATAGAACCATACCTACCAGCCTAATCCTCAACTCTATAGAAAACATTTGGTGTAACCTACATTCACTATCTCCCCCAATTCCAAGGAGACAAAAAAGCAGATTCTGGTATAATGTCCTCCCTCCTGTGAACCCCTTCAGACTTCTAACATCCCCATTCCTAACTGTCAGCTCCCAATATCCAGAAACATTGAACCTCAAGTGGCCAAAATTATTAGGTCCAAAGGAAAGTTCCTGCCTGACAGCAGTGATGGCTGTTCTCAATTGTCAACTTGACAATATCTGGAATAAACTACAATTCAGAATTTGTAAACGTCTTGTAAAAAGGTAAAGAGAGGTTCATGTCCAGGACTAGTAGTACAGGCCTTTAATCCCAGCATTCAGGAAACAGATGCATACAGATCTCTGAGTTCAACATCAGTTTACAGAGCAATTTCTAAGCCAGCAAAGCCTAGGCAGTGAAAGTGTAATAGAACAAAGGCAGCATGTTCTAGTCCCATAAAGCAGCAGCCATGGGCAGCTTGGGCCACCTGGCTTTAGGCTAGAGTGCCTTCCAGCACCAAGCTTGCTTGCATGATGACATGCTTC
The DNA here is from genome assembly GCF_011762505.2 of Arvicanthis niloticus. Lineage (NCBI taxonomy): Eukaryota > Metazoa > Chordata > Mammalia > Rodentia > Muridae > Arvicanthis > Arvicanthis niloticus. Next base: position 72,231,271 of record NC_047661.1, on the reverse strand, counting down.
CCACCACGGTGATAATGGACTAATCCTCCAAAATGGCAAACCAGCTCCAGCTAAATGTTTGTATAAGTGTTGCTTTGGTCATGTCTCTTCCCAGCCATAAAACTGTAACTAAGACAACATACAGCAATTACACTCTTCAAAAATCCAGAGAGGAAACCAAAAACAAGGAACAGAACTGCTACCCAACACACACAAATGTAGAAACTAAAATCTAAATTTTTAATCATTGTAATGCGGGAATCTTAGATGCTAGCCTAAACAATAGAACTGATAACATCCAGGGTATTATGTCTACCCTAGAGTCCAAATTTAAAAAAAAAAAAAAGCTGTCCCTAAATATTCTAATATGGCTGAAGCATAAAACAATCTCTATAAAGGTAATAGAGGTCATTAAGGTGAGAATGAAGAAATCCTTAAACAGATCTATGAAAACACATACAAATAGTGTGAGGAAAGAAAGAAATCAATTAAAGAAAACTTGGAAAAGAAAACAGTGGAAGAAAATGAATAAAAAAGTTTAAGGCCCCCAGATACCAGTGGCTGGAGCAGTCTCCCAGCTGATCTGCTCCCCTCTGGAAACTGAGTCTGGAGGCACCCTAGGGAGGGCATGGATCTCAGAGCAGAAGGTAGGAGAACCTGCCCACAGCCCTAGGACTTAGAAGCACAACTGGCAGTAGAGAGCCCACCAAAGGGCACCTGGTAGCCAGACCCTGCCCCTGTGGAGAACCACTCCCCCTCCTGCCTCTAGCCCAGATACCTGTGGCTCCAGCAGTCTTCCAGCTGATCTGCTCCCCTCTGGAAACTGAGTCCAGAAGCACCCTGGGGAAGGCACAGACTGCAGAGTTGCAGAGGCACCCAAGAGAGGTCAAGGACCCTAGAGCTGCAGGCATCCTAGAGAGGACATGGCCCACAGAGCAGCAGAGCAGGGGACACCATATCCTGAAGCATCCTAGAGGAACAACTACATTCAGAACAGCAAACACCTAGCTTGTCTACCACTGTGGAGACTCCATATCCTGAAATATCCTAGAGGAGCCACTGAACCCAGAGCAGCTGGAGCTCAGGATCATAGGGTCATCCATACCCCAAGGAGTTCTGATACAACCAAGATAACTGGAAAGGCAGACTCCAGTCAGAACAAGTGAGTGCAAGTAGAACTACAGCTAACCAAATGGTGAAAGGCAAGCGCACAAATGTAAACAACAGAAACCAAAGTTACTTGGCATCATCAGAACCCAGTTCCCCCACCATAACAAGTCCTGAACACCACATCACACCAGAAAAGCAGGACTCAGAATTAAAATCACTACTCATGATGATGATGGAGGACTTTAAAACAACACTCTCAAAGTATTTGAGGAGAACGCAGGTAAACAGATAGAAGCCCTTAAAGACATGCTAGAAAACACAACCAAACAGGTGAAGGAATTACAGAGAACCATCCAGGATCTAAAAATTGAAGTAGAAACAATAAAGAAATATCAAAGGGAGACTACACTGGAGATAGAAAACCTAGGAAAAAGATCAGGAGTCATAGACGCAAGCATCACCAACAGAATACAAGAGATAGAAGAGAGAATTTCATGCGCAGAAGATACCATGGAAAACATAGACACAATGGTCAAAGAAAATATGAAATGTAAAAAAGTCTTAACACAAAACATCCAGGAAATCCAGGACACAATGAGAAGACCAAACCTAAAGATAATAGGTATAGATGAAGGTGAAGACGCCCAACTTAAAGGGCCAGTAAATATCTTCAACAAAAGTATAGACGAAAACTTCCCTAACCTAAAGAAAGAGATGTCCATAAATATACAAGAAGCCTACAGAACCCCAAATAGAATAGACCAAAAAAAGAAACACCTCCTGTCACATAATAATCAAAACATCAAATATACAGAACAAAGAGAAGATACTAAAAGCAGTAAGAGAAAAAGGCAACGTAACATGTAAAGGCAGACCTATAAGAATTACACCAGATTTCTCACCAGAGACTATAAAAGCCAGAAGATCCTGGACTGATATCATACCTAAGAGAACACAAATGCCAGCACAGACTACTATACCCAGCAAAACTCTCAATCACTATTGATGGAGAAAACAGGATATCCCATGACAAAAGAAATTTACACAATATCTTCCCACAAATTCAGCACTTCAAAGGATAATTGGTGGAAAACTCCAACACAAGGAGGGAAACTACAACCTAGAAAAAGCAAGAAAGTAATCTTCCAACAACCCTAAAAAAAGGTAGCTATACAAACATGACTCCACTGCCAATAACAAAAATAACAGGAAACAACATTCATTTTCCTTAATATCTCTTAATATCAATGGATTCATTCTCCAATAAAAAGACATAGACTATCAGATTGGATACATAAACAGAACCCAACATTTTGCTGCATACAGGAAATGACCCTTTGTTAAAAAGACAGACACTACCTCAGAGTAAAAGGTTGGAAAACAATCTTCCAAGCAAATAGCCCCAAGAAACAAGCTGGAGTAGCAATTGTAGTATCAAATAAAATCGTTTTTCAACCAAAAGTAATGAAAAAAGATAAAGAAGGACACTTCATATTCATCAAAGGAAAAATGTACCAAGAGGAACTTGGAATTCTGAACATCTATGCTCCAAATGCAAGGGCACCCACATACATAAAAGAGACTTAACTAAAGCTTAAAGCATACATTGCACCTCACGCAATAATAGTGGGAGATTTCTTTCTTTTTTTTTTTGTTTTTTGTTTTTTTTTTTTGTTTGGTTGGTTTTTTTTTGTTTTGTTTTGTTTTGTTTTGTTTTTCGAGACAGGGTTTCTCTGTGTAGCCCTGGCTGTCCTGGAACTCACTCAGTAGAACAGGCTGGCCTCGAACTCAGAAATCCGCCTGCGTCTGCCTCCCAAGTGCTGGGATTAAAGGCATGCGCCACCACTGCCCGGTCAATAGTGGGAGATTTCAACACCCATTCTCAGCTCTGGTCAGATCGTGGAAACAGAAACTAAACCAAGACACAATGAAACTAACAGAAGTTATGAACCAATTGGACTTAACTGACATCTATAGAACATTTCATCCTAAAACAAAAGACTATACCTTTTTCTCAGCACCTCATGGTACCTTCTCCAAAATAGACCATATAATTGGTTACAAAATAGGCCTCAACAGATACAAAAAGACTGAAATAATCCCTTGTACCCTATCAGACCACCATGGACTAAGACTTGTCTTTGACTTGGACAAAAACAACGGAAAGCCTACATACACTTGGAAACTAAACAATGCTCTACTCAGTGATAACTTGGTCAAGGAAGAAATAAAGAAAGAAATTAAAGACTTTTTAGATTTAAATGAAAATGAGGACACATCATATCAAAATTGGTGGAACTCCATGAAAGCAGTACTAAGAGGAAAAATCATAGCTCTAAGTGCCCACAAAAAGAAAATGGAAAGAGCATACATTAATAACTTGACAGCACACCTGAAAGCATTAGAACAAAAAGAAGCTAATATACCCAAGAGGAGTAGACGGCAGGAAATAATCAAACTCAGGGCTGAAATCAACCAAGTTGAAACAAAAAGAACTATACAAAATATCAATAAAACCAGGAGCTGGTTCTTTGAGAAAATCAACAAGATAGACAAACCCTTAGCCAGACTACCAAAGGGCACAGAGACAGTACTCAAATTAATAAAATCAGAACTGAAAAGGGAGACATGACAACAGAAACAGAGGAAATTAAAAAAAAAATTGTCAGATCCTACTACAAAGGCCTATAATCAACAAAATTGGAAAATATGGATGAAATAGACAATTTTCTAGATAGATATCAGGTACCAAAGTTAAACGAGGAGCAGATAAACCATCTAAACAGTTGCATAACCCCTACAGAAATGGAAGCAGTCATTAAAAACCTCCCCACCAAAAAAAGTCCGGGGCCAGATGGTTTTAGTGGAGAATTCTATCAGACCTTCCAGGAAGACCTAATACCAATTCTCTTCAAACTATTCCACAGAATAGAAACAGAGGAGACAACACCCAATTCATTCTATGAAGCTACAATAACGATCATACCTAAGCCCCACAAAGACCCAACAAAGAAGGAGAACTACAGACCAATCTCTCTTATGAATATCGATGCAAAAATACTCATCAAAATTCTCGAAAACTGAATCCAACAACACATCAAAGCAATCATCCATCATGATCAAGTAGGCTTTACCCCAGGAATGCAAGGATGGTTCAATATTTGGAAATCCATCAATGTAATCCACTACATAAATAAACTCAAAGAAAAAAACCACATGATCATCTCACTAGATGCTGAGAAAGCATTTGACAAAATATAACATCCCTTCATGGTAAAAGTCTTGAAAAGATTAGGAATTCAAGGTCCATACCTAAACATAGTAAAAGCAATATACAGCAAGCCAGTAGCCAACATCAAACTAAATAGAGAGAAACTTGAAGCAATCCCACTAAGATCAGGGACCAGACAAGGCTGCCCACTTTCACCCTGCCTATTCAATACAGTACTGGAAGTCCTAGCTAGAGTGATTAGCCAACAAAAGGAAGTCAAAGGGATACAAATAGGAAGGGAAGAAGTCAAAATTTCACTATTTGCGGATGATATGATAGTATACTTAAGTGGCCCTAAAACTTCCATCAGAGAACTCCTAAACCTGTTAAACAACTTCAGTAAAGTGGCTGGATATAAAATCAACTCAAACAAATCACTAGCCTTCCTATACTCAAAAGACAAACAGGCTGAGATAGAAATTATGGAAATGACACCCTTCACAATAGTTACAAATAATATAAAATATCTTGGAGTAAATCTAACTAAGCAAGTGAAAGATCTGTATGACAAGAACTTCAAGCCTCTGAAGAAAGAAATAGAAGAAGATCTCAGAAGATGGAAAGATCAGCCATGCTCCTGGATTGGCAGGATTAATATAGTAAAAATGGCCATCTTGCCAAAAGCAATCTATAGATTCAATGCAATCAACCTCAAAATTCCAAGTCAATTCTTCATAGAGATAGAAAGAGCAATTTGCAAATTTATTTGGAACAAGAAAAAACCCAGGATAGCGAGAACTATTCTCAACAACAAAAAACTTCTGGAGGAATCACCATCCTTGACCTCAAACTATATTATAGGGCAATGGTAATAAAAACTGCATGGTATTGGTACAGAGACAGGCATGAAGATCAATGGAATAGAATTGAAGATTCAGAAATGAGCCCACATACATATGGTCACTTGATCTTTGACAAAGGAGCTAAAACCATCCAGTGGAAAATGGACAGCATTTTCAGCAAATGGTGCTGGTTCAACTAGAGGTCAACATGTAGAAGGATGCAAATCAATCCATGCATATCTCCTTGTACAAAGCTCAAATCCAAGTGGATAAAAGACCTTCACATAAAACCAGATACACTGAAACTAATAGAAGAGAAGATGGGAAAGACCCTCGAATACCAAGGCACAGGGGAAAAGTTCCAGAACAGACCACCAATGGCTTATGCTCTAAGATCAAGAATTGACAAATGGGAACTCATCAAATTGTAAAGCTTCTGTAAGGCAAAGGACATTGTCAATAAGACAAATCAGCAACCAACAGATTGGAAAAAGATCCTAACCAATCCTACATCCGATAGAGGGCTAATATCCAATATATACAAAAAACTCAAGAAATTATACTCCAGACAACCATACAACCCTATTAAAAATGGGGTACAGAGCTAAACAAAGAATTCTGAACTGAGTAAACTCGAATGGCTGAGAAGCACCTTAAGAAATGCTCCACATCCTTAGTCATCAGGGAAATGCAAATCAAAACAACCCTGAGATACTACTTCACACCAATCAGAATGGCTAAGATCAAAAACTCAGGTGATAGTAGATGCTGGGGAGGATGCAGAGAAAGAGGAACGCTCCTCCATTGTTGGTGGGATTGCAAGCTGGTACAACCACTCTGGAAATCAGTCTGGCGGTTCCTCAGAAAACTGGACATAGCATTACCTGAGGATCCAGCTATAGCACTCCTAGGCATATACCCAGAAGATGCTCCAACATATAACAAAGACATGCTCCACTATGTTCATAGCAGCCTTATCTATAATAGCCAGAAGCTGGAAAGAACCAAGATGCCCTTCAACAGAGGAATGGATACAAAAAATATGGTACATTTACACAATGGAGTATTACTCAGCTAAGAAAAATAATGAATTCAAGAAACTTTTTGGTAAATGGATGGATCTAGAAATTATCATCTTGAGTGAGTTAACCCAATCACAAAAGAACACACAGGGTATTTACTCACTGTTAAGCAGATGTTAGCCCAAAAGCTTGGATTAGCAAAGACTCAACCTGCAGACCACATGAAGCTCATGAAGAAGGAAGAGCAAGAGGGGATGCCTCAGTTCTACTTAAAACGAGTAAGAAAAATGCTCAAGGGAGCAAATATGGAAACAAAACATGGGACAGAAACTGAAGGAGGGTCCATCAGAAGACCATACCATCTGGGTATTCATCCCATGTACAGCCACCTAAGCTAAACACTGTTGTGGATGGCTGGAAGTGCATAATCTGAGGAACATGATATAGCTGTCTCCTTAGAGGTCTGCCAAAGACTAACACACTCAGAGGATGATGCTCACAGTTAACCACTGATAAGATCAGGGGTTTCCCAATGGAGAACTTAGAGAGAGGACTGAAGGAGCAGAAAGGGTTTGTGACCCCAGGAGGAAAGCAACAATACCAAACAACCAGAGCCCCCCAGGGTCTAAACCACCAGCCTGGGAACACATAGGGAGGGACCCAAGACTCCAGCGGTATATGGAGGGGAGGATGGCCTTGTTGGGCATAGGTGGGAGTGGAATTTCTTGGTCCCATAAAAAAAACCACGGGGGGGGGATGTGAGGGTGGGGATGGGATAGTTGGGGGATAGTGGGGTAGGTGTGGTCACTGCCTCATAGAAGCATGAGGAGGGGGATGGGATAGGAGTTTTCCGGGTGGTGGGAGGAAGTGGGGTAAGGGGATAAAATCTGAAATGTAAATATTACAACCAATTTTAAAAGGTAAAAAAATGAAAAGTTGTTAGAACCAACATCTTTAAGAAAATGTCAGCCCCCTAGGGCAGAAAATTTTTTTTCTTGATACTAAAACTTGTTCTGAGAATTGTATATTGCAGAATACACAGCCTTGGTATATCTACTCATCAAGCATACTGAGCAGACCTGCCCAAACCTCCAATGTCCTGGAATTCCATCTGGATTCAGTAAAGACACAGCGTCAGAGGCTTATCAACTTACTCTTTCCCCCACCCCTCTTCTAATATCTCAATGCCCCGTAATCAGCTTGAAGAAGTTAAAGAAGAGTCAGCGCCCCTATTCCCTGGGCTAGGGGACTAAGGTGGTTAATAATGGTCTGTCTTTCGAGGGAAAAGTAGTGTTTTTGTTGGAACAGGGAGGATTAGCTAAGACTTATTGCATAGCCATAACCTATTGGTAGAAATCTGTATAATTATTATCAAGATGAAGTTATAATTTCTTAAATGGTACAAAATTTACTTTGATTTCAAATTTAAGGTTTTCATTGGTACGAGCTTCTTATTAATATAAAAGTGAGATGACTATTGATACTCTCATGGGCATTGTGCCTGTATAACACATTTAGGAATAAAAGGCCTAGACCCAGTTCTTCTTTAACTTTTTTAACTGATTTGGGACAGTTAACCTATGAGTTAAGGGAGTATAGCAAATTCATGGCTTTGAGTTTATTGTTAGGAGGTTTCCCATATTTTATTTAGAAATAGCTTAGAGGAGCGAACAGACAATAGTCTAGGTTACCTTACATGGATAGTTGGTTTTCAAAACATCAGAAGTCCATAGAATCGACATTACAAATATCTATATATTAATGTCCATTCTGATTAGAGACCTGTCTGCTCCTGACAGCTTCCTGTCGTGGATTCTAAGAAGAAATTGAGCATCCTTGGAGTTAGTCCAGTTGTGTGGTAACAGCCACTAGGCAAGAATTGCCTCTTTCCATCTACAGACAAATTACTGTCCAGAAAAGGACACACTTGCAGAATAGTCGACTGATCATATCTGCCTAGACAGAGTAATCAGCCCTTAATAATCCTGCATCACTAAGGTCTGTCAAATGACTCTGGGACAGAGGATTTGATGCTCCATCATTCGGTAATATAGGGGCTTTCCAGGTGTTCAGCGGTCTCTATTAATTGGCTAAGTTTTAGAAGCTATGTTTAGTGCCACCCATAACTTCAGTTAACTCAGTCATTCTGGATTTCTGAAGGGGTTGAAGACCTATAGTCTCATAGCCAATCCTGGCTATTTACTTTGAGAGAAAAGATCTGAGTAGATGGTTTTCAGCTGACATCCATTCTAAAGCCAAAAAAAAAAAAAAAAAAAAAAAAAAAAAAAAAAAAAAAAAAAAAAAAAAAAGCCAGGATCAAAAGTAAGTGTTTTAGTTAGAAGAGACGGCAGAGGTTCTGGTTAGTCAACAAAATGATGGACTGGGTATTAGGACTATCTTGTACCTCACTGGTACAATTAGGAATAAGTATGCTCTAATTGTATTTTGAGAGAAAAGTTTTACTTTAACAGGAAGACTGATATGTAGGAGGAGCTAAGTGGGAAGGAGTACTGAGAGGAAGAGATGGAGTAAGGAGAGAAGATGAAGGAGAGGAGAATCTAGGTTATGAGAAAGAGAAAGAGAGAGGGGGCATGGAGGCAGATGTTCACATGTCTCCACCAGTCAAAGATAGTTTTTATATCTAGGTTGGGTATTGGGTTACACTTCTGATTCAGCATTACCAAACTTATAAATCCTTTGATTAAAATTAAAAAAAATGTATAAAAGCAAAAAGGAAAGGGGGGCAAGGGAAAGGGGTTTTATAGGGAGGGGAAATGGGGAAAGGGGATGGCATTGTAAATGTAAATAAAATATAAAATAAAATTTTAAAAAAGAAGAAAAAAAGTTTAAGGTCTGAAAAGGGAGATAGAATCCATAAACAAAACAAACACTGAGGGAATTCTGAAAATGAGGAATTTAAAATTTCCATACAAAGAATTAATGAAATAACAGTTGGTTCTTTGAGAAAAATTAACAAGCTCAAAGAAATCCTGTCCCAAATGAATAAAAGTGCAGACAGAATATACAAATTAACCTAATTAGAAATAAAAGGTGAAATGTTAATATCAGACACAGAAAATCCAGTAACTCACATGGACACACTTTTTAAAAGACTGCTTCACCACATTGTAAAATCTAAAACAACTTTGATAGCTTTATTAATAGGTTTCACATCTCAAGGCCAAATCATGGCAAGATAGTCAATTAAACAGATATAACTCCTAGTCAAATAGAAGCAGTCAATAAAAGTCACCTCACTTGCCATCCCTTCAATTCAGGATCCCCCAACCCTTTTTTCTACTTTGTTGCTGTTATAAGCCTCCTGTTCAGGGGGATATTCCATGCTGGACCAGAGTGCAATAATGGTAGGCTATGAGAATTGCAGGGAGGCCACCCTGTCACAGACATATTCTGCTCTCTCAGTGATCCTCCATTGCAGGACTAACCCTAATCTCTCTTTCCTCCTCTTCACTGATCCAGTTCCCAAAATAAACCAAGACCCCCCTGGCTGGCCCTCTTCACCAGACCCTGTCCACCTTCACTTTGGAGCTGCAATGCTGCAGTTTCCTTAGGCACAATATGGCTATTGCACACCTTCTTGACCTCTCCTGCCTTTCTTTCAGAGTTGCCTGTCATCCCCCATCTCCCCTATTACCTTATGAGTTTTGTGACTCCCTGTGCTTCTCTGACCCTTTCTTGTGGATGACATCAATCTCCTAAAGATTGTTTTTTTTCATCCTTGTCTTCTGGCCTCCACAAAAACCCTGGTGCCAGATACCCAGTCTCTCCTTGGGATTAGCCAGGCTAAGCCCCTAACTCCCACTGAATAAGCTGAAATCACACTGAAAAACTTGTGTCTTCCTCCAGTCTAACCTGTGTCCTGGAGTCTCCCATGACTATGGGGTGCAGTGCAATCTTCCTCCAGCCCCTTCTTTCATCCACAGGAAATGTGTTGTCCATACTGTCTCACTCCTTCTAGGGATGTCTTTTAGAAAATCTCCAGGTTCTTCAGATTGCCCATGACCTGAGTGATCCTAGATGTGTTCACCTTTGCAATAGAATTTGAACACAATACTCCTTAAGTAATCAATCCAAAGGGTCACCTATTGACACTCTAGATCCTAATATTATTAGGGACTTTTGCAAATGCTACAGGTGATCAGGGAAATGGTAAGGTATTCCCTATTTCCTATTTTTCTCTTCTCTACTCCAAGCCCTGTTTGATTTTGTCTGTTCTTCTCCTGCCCAGGCGCGCGCGCGCACACACACACACACACACACACACACACACACACACACAGAGGAACACACTGTATAAAGTGTCCTGGTTTTTTCAGTTACTTGATGTATCTGTAAGTTCATTTCAAAGTAGAAGCTGGGAAGTGGAGCTAGGAGGATGGGGAGGGGAAGCAAATTAGTAGCCCCTCAGCATGCACACATCCTGCACACACTTTCCCCCAGGCTGCTGCATATCTCAGCTCTCTCCTACACTATCCTCAATTTCTAGAGCTCAAATTTTTCCAATTTTTAAGCACTCTCTTTTCTCATCTTATTGTATTCAGTTTTACAGGGATTCAGGTATCTTCTAAGTATGAGTGTCATTCAACTATTGTGTTGTGCTTTTCTACTTCAATTAAGAGATGGCTCTGGAATATATATATATATATATATATATATATATATATATATAGTGTGTGTGTGTGAATATATGTATATGTATATATGTGTGTGTGTGTTTGTGTGAGTAAGTGTGTGTGTGTGTGTGTGTGTGTGTGTGTATCTCAGAAAATTGAATATGAAAAAGCCAAGTGATCTATGTAAAAAATGATACTGTCTAGTTTCCTGTCAACTTGAATCAAGCTAGAGTCATCAGAAAGAAAGGTGCCTCAGTTGAGGAAATGCCTTTATGAGATCCAGCTATAGGACATTTTCTCAATTAGTGATCAATGTGAGAGGGCCCATTGCATCACTGGTGGTAGGACTGGTGAGCCTGGGTTCTATAGAAAAGTAGATAGAATGAGCCATGTAGAAGCAAGGCAGTAAGCACCATCCCTCCATGGCCACTTCATCAGCTTCTGGCTCTAGGTTCCATATCTTTTTGAGTTCCTGTCCTAACTTCCTCCAATGATGGATTATGATCTGGAATTATAAGACAAATAAAACCTATCCTTCCCAAGTTGATTTTGGGTCATAGAGATTTACCTTAAAATTAGCAATCCTAAACCAATAGGTACATGTCTAAATGGAGGAATGATTTTGAATCAAACATCAGAGGCCTTCTAGAGCATTATCTGTTGGCAAAGGGTTATCATCCCTATCCTTTGTTGATTTGAATTTAGTAGTCCAATGCCAGTCTTTGCCCCACCTTCTGCATATTCCAGAAGGCTGAGGTCTTTTCTTTGGGATATTTCTAGGAAAACAAACAAAACAACAACAAAATCATTGTTTCTAGGAATGCCTTGCCTACAATCCATGTTCAAATGACCTTGCTTACCACAATTAAAATATCTGTCGTTTCGACTTTTTGTAATACATTTTAAAATGATTTTTATCAAATTAGCTTCATAAACATGAGATCCAACATCAGCTGTATCTCTAATCCATTCTTCTACTGGTGTTCATCTTGCCTTTAAATATCTAATCCCACTTTTGCATTCTGAATTAGCATTTTCAAAAGCCAAAGATTTAATCACTATATTTTGACTCCTGAATCTAATACTATTCTATTTATAGCTAAAGTCAGTGTCTGCAAAATCAGTAAATTTTTTTTTTGGTTGCTATGTACAATTTTAGTAAATATCACAGACCTCTTTCCTGACTCATCAATTTTGTCCCAAGCATTTAAAGCAACTAAACTACACATTCTGACTTTCTATTTCTCAGAACTAGAAATGTCTGAAACAAGTCAATTTCAGGAAAAACCACCCCATGTTTAGCCAATCAGGACCTGCCAGAAGCTGCCCACCACCCAGTCTAAATCAAGCCTAAGCTCAAAATAACTAATCAGCAATGATTCCAAAGGATCAGAAAACTTCCCAGAAACTTGACATCCATAGTCACTCCTAGCTCTGAAGACAGAGCCAGCCAATCAAGGGAAGTCAACATTTCCCTACAGTAAGAGGCTTTAAATTCACCCTGTAAAACACACACCTCTATTTTCTTCCCTACATATGACAGTCCCCTGCATGATGGAAAGCCCACATACACAAGGAAACTGAACAATGCTCTACTCAATGATAATTTGGTCAAGGAAGAAATAAAAAAAGAAATTAGAGATGTTTTCTAATTTAATGGAAATGAAGGCTCTGAAGAAAGAAATTGAAGTTCTCAGAAGATGGAAAGATCTCCCATGCTCATGGATTGGCAGGTTTAATATAGTAAAAATGGCCATCTTGCTAAAAGCAATCTACAGATTCAATGCAATCGCCATCAAAATTCCAACTCAAGGATGGTTTTGCGCTGATATTCATTCTAAAGTCAAGAAAAAAAGATGGGTTCAGGACTAAGTGTTTTAGTTAGGAGAGATGACAGAGGTTCTGGTTTGTCAACACAATGATGGACTGGGTATTAGGACTATCTTGTACCTCACTGGTACAAATTGGTATAATTATGCTCTAATTGTATTTTGAGAGAAAAGTTTTATTTTAACAGGAAGGGTGATATGTAGGAGGAGCTAAGGTGAGAGGAAGAGAAGGATTAAGGAGAGGAGGAGAAGTAGGAGAGGAGAAGTTAGGTGATGAGAGAGAGAAAGAGAGAGAAAGGGGGGGCATGGAGGCAGATGTTCACATGTCTCCACCAGTCAAAGATAGTTGATATATCTTGGTTGGGTATTGGGTTACACTTCTGATTGAGCATTACTAAACTTAAAATCCTTTGGTTAACATTTTTAAAAAAAATATATAATAGCAAAAAGGAAAGGGGGCATGGGATAGGGGTTTTCTAGGGAGGGGAATCGGGGAAAGGGGATGGCATCTGAAACGTAAATAAAATATCCAATAAAAAATTCCAACTCTATTCTTCATAGAGATGAAAAGGTCAATTTGCAAATTCATTTGGAATAACAAAAAACCCAGGATAGCCAAAACTATTCTTAACAATAAAAAAACTTCTGGGGGAATCACCATCCCTAGCCTCAAGCTGTACCACAGAGCAATAGTGGAAAAAACAAAACAAAACTACATGGTATTGGTACAGAGACAGGAAGAAAGATCAATGGAATAGAATTGAAGCTCCAGAAATAAACTCACATACCTATGGTCACTTGATCTTTGACAAAGAGGCTAAAACCATCCAGTGGAAAAAGGACACCATTTTCAACAAATGGTGCTGGTTCAATTGGAGGCCAGCATGTAGAAGAATGCAAACAGATTGGCAAATGATCTTTACCAATCCTACATCTGATAGAGGGCTAATATTCAATATATACAAAGAACTCAAGAAATTAGATTCAAGACATCAAATAACTCTATTAAAAATGGGGTACAGGGCTAAACAAAGAATTCTCAACTGGGGAAACTGGAATGACTGAGAAGCACCTAAAGAAATGTGCAACATCCTTAGTCCTCTGGGAAATGAGATTCTACCTCACACCAGTCAGAATGGCTAAGATTAAAAACTCAGGTGACAGCAGATGCTGGCAAGGATGTGGAGAAAGAACACTCCTCCATTGTTGGTGGGATTGTAAGCTCATACCACCACTCTGGAAATCATTCTGGCAGTTCCTCAGATGATAATTGGATACAGTATTTCCTGAGGACCCAGCTACACCACTCCTGGGCATATACCCAAAAGATGCTCCAACATATAACAAGAACACATGCTCCTCTATGTTCATAGCAGCCTTATTTATAATACCTAGAAGATGGAAAAAACCCAGATGTTCTTCAACAGAGGAATGGATACAGAAAATGTGGTACATTTACACAATGGAGTACTACTTAGCAATTAAAAACAATGAATTCATGAAATTTTTAGGCAAATGGATGGAACTAGAAAATATCATCCTGAGTGAGGTAACCCAGTCACAAAAGGACACACATAATATGCACTCAGTGATAAGTGGATATTAGCTCAAAAGCTCACAATACCCAAGATACAACTCCCATACCACATGACATGAAGTTCATGAAGAAGGAAGACTAAAGTGTGGGTGCTTTATTCCTTCTTAGAAGGAGTAACAAAATACTCATGGGAGCAAATATGGAGACAAAGGGTAGAACAGAAACTGAAGGAGGGGCTGTCTGGAGACTGCCCCACCTGGGTATCCAAACCATGTGCAGTCAACAAAGGCAGACATTGTTGTGGATGCCAGGAAGTGCATGCTGACAAGAGCCTGATATAGCTGTCTCCTTAGAGGTCTGCTAAAGCCTGACATATACAAAGGCAGATGCTCACAGCTAACCATTGAACTAATCAAGGGGTTCCCAATGGAGGAGTTAGGGAGAAGACTGAAGGAGCTAAAAGGGTTTGTGGCCCCATGAGGAGAGCAACAATGCCAACCAAGCAGAGATCCCAGGGTCTAAACCACCAGCCTGGAAGCACATAGCCAGAGACCCATGGCTCCAGCTGTCTATGTAGGGGAGGATGGCATTGTTGGGCATAGGTGGGAGAGGAGGTACTTGGTCACATGAAGGCTGTATGCCCCAGGGTGGGGGAATTTGAGGGTGGAAAGGTAGGAGTGGGTAGGTGCATAGGAGCACACCCTCACTGAAGCAGGAGGAGGGGGGATGGGCTGGGGGGTTCTGTGGGGTAAAATGGAGAAATGGGATAACATCTGAAATATAAATAAATACCCGATTTAAAAAAGAGAGGTTCTCAGACATTTCAATTTTTCTCTATTGTGAATTCTCTATTTATATATTGGCTCTTTTATTATAAAGTTTCTGGGTTTTTTTATACATACATATTCAGATGTCAACCCTTCATTAGATGTGGTAATAATTAAAAAATCTTTTTCCATTTTGTAGCCTACTGCTTTGTGCAAATAACAGAAGCCTTATAGAAGCTTTTCAGTTTCATGAGACCCTATGTATTATTTGTTGATTTTAGTGACTATACTGTCTTGTCAGTGTTCTGCTCTGGAAGTTGTCTCCTTTGACATGAGTTCAAGCTTATTCCTCACTTTCTCTTCTGTAACGTTCATGGTACCTGGTTTTACCTGAGGTCTTTGATCCATTTGGAGTTGAATTTTGTGCAGGGTGATATATATGGATATATTTTCATTTTCTACATTTAGTCATTCAGTTTCACCAACTTCATTTGTTGAAGAGGTTGTCTGTTTTGCATTGTGTAGTTTGGGCTTTTTTTCCTTAACAAAAAAATTAGTTTTTTATATGGTTGTTGGCATCTGTCTGGATATTGAATTTGATAACACTGATCATTGAGTCTGTTTTTATGATAATGCCATATTTCTGTTACTACAGCTTTATACCTTGAGATCTGGAATGGTGAGAGTTCCTGCAGTTCTCTTACTGTTCAGGTTTGGTTTAGCTCCCTTGGTTTTTCTTGTGTTTATTTTTTTGAAGGTGAGATTTGTCCTTTCAACATATTTGAAGAGTTACATTGGATTTTGATGGAAATTGCATAGAATTTGTAGACTGCTTGTGGTAGGATGACAGTTTTTTGCTATGTTAATCCTAAAAGATGGGAGATCTTTCTGTTTTCTGAGATCTTCAGTTTGTTTCTTCAAACACTTGAAGCTCTTATCATGAGACTTTCACTTGTTTGGTCAGAGTTAGCACAAGGTATTCTATATTGCCTGAGGCTATTGTGAAAGTTGCTGTATCCCTCATTTCTTTCTCAGCCTGTTTGTCCTTTATATATAGATGGGCTGCTGAGTTTGTTTGTAGTTAATCTTCTTTTCAGCTACTTTGTTGAAAGTGTTTCTCAACCGTAGGAGTTCTCTGGTGGAATTTTATGGTCACCTATGTTTTCTATCATATCATCTGCAAATAACATTTTGGCTTCTCCCTTTTCAATTTGTGTCCCCTTGGTCTCCTTCACTTTTCTTAGAGCTCTACATAAGACTTCAAGTATTGTATTAAATAGGTAGGGAGGAAGTCCACAATCTTGTCTTCATCCTAATTTTACTGGAATTGTTTTGATTTTCTCAACATTTAAGTTGATACTGTCTATGGTTATGTTCTAAACTGTGTTCTTTACATTTAGCTACATCCCTTGTATCTCTGATCTCTCCAGGACTTGTGATATCAAGGGGTGCTGGGTTTTGTCAAAGTCTTTTCTACATGTAGTAAGATTACCATGTGGTTATTTCTTTCAGTTTATTTATATGGTCGATTGCATGTATTGATTTTTGTCTACAGAACCATCCCTATATCAATGGGATGAATCGACTTTATTCTAGTAAATGATCTTCTTGATGTGGTCTTGGATTTGGCTTGCAAATACTCTATTGATTGTTTTTACATCTGTGTTCATAAAGGAAATTGGTTTGTAATCCTCTTGCTTTACTGAGTCTTCTTGTGATTTTGTTACCAGGGTAAGAGTGGCCCTCTACAATGTATTGAGAAGTATTTCCTCTATTTCTATTTTGTGGAATAATTTAAGAAGTGTTGATGTTAACTCTTTTTTGACATTGTGGTAGAATTCTGTGATAAAGTCATCTTACCATGAGAATTCTTTCCCTTGTAGGGGAGTGATTTTTAATGGCAGGTTCTATTTCACTAGAGGTTATGAGTCTCTTTAAATGGTTTATCTGACCTTGATTTGATTGTGGTATGTGGGACCTATTGAGGAAATTATCCATTTTTTTTAGAGATCTCAATTTAATGGAGTACAGGTTTTTAAATATGTCCTTAGAATTCTCTGGATTGCTTTGGTGTCTGTTGTTCTTTCCAGTTTTTTGTTTGTTTGTTTGCTTGTTTGTTTGTTTCTAATTTGTTTAATTTGTATCTACCCTCTCCAACTATTATTTAATTTATATAAGGGTTTGCTGATCTTACTGATTTTCTCAAAGAACCAACTCATTGTTTTACTGACCCTTTGTATTGTTTCTTTCTTTTTGCTTTATTGATTTCAACCTTGAGTTTGATTATTTCTTTCTGCCTATGCCTTTGGGTGTGTGCAGTTCTTTGTTTTCTTTGGGAGGATGGATTTTTGTAAGGTAGAAGTGTCAAACACACCACTAATACAGGGCTCACAGAATCAACTAATTTAACCTAGTCCCATGGAGGCTCACAGTGCCTAAAGAGACAATCAGGGACCCTAAATGGGTTGAGACTCTAGGCCCAGTGTGTGTGTGTGTGTGTGTTATGGTTGAGTAGCTTGGTGTTCTGGTGGGATTCCTAACCATGGGAGGAGAGCCTGTTTCTGTTATAGATTGTTTTTGTTTTTGTTTTTTTGTGTTCTGCTCCATCAAGAGTGCCCATATTCAATTGCAATCAGGTGAAATTGTAACTAGTCAGATAAGGCTGTGATTGAGCAGTGGGAGGAGGGGCAGAACTGTCTGCAACACTAGTCTTAGCAATTCTGGGAAAAGGCTGCTCTGT
Organism: Arvicanthis niloticus; assembly: GCF_011762505.2. Classification (NCBI taxonomy): domain Eukaryota; kingdom Metazoa; phylum Chordata; class Mammalia; order Rodentia; family Muridae; genus Arvicanthis; species Arvicanthis niloticus. The sequence continues at coordinate 72,213,600 of NC_047661.1, read as the reverse complement.
AATATTTAGTATATGCACACCAGTGTTTATTTACATGTTTTCTGATCATATGTTTCTGGATTCAAACAACCTTCCGTGGATCATTACTTTCCTTGTTACATTCATATATAACAGTACATTGAAGCTGAAATAAAGTTGTATATAGCATTAGACTGTAGTCCACTCCATTCTTTAAGATCCTCATTTTCCAGGTCTCTCAGGCAGATCTGCATAGGCCATCAAAGGAAGATAGGGAAGAGGAATAATATCAGAGGAGAATGAAGAAAGAGTCTCCCAGTATCTAAATTCAGAACCATAGTTCTGGCTCAAGAGAGAATGAATTCTTTCTCCCCCTTTTATTCAAAATAGATTCCTTTCTCATATAATATGCCCTGATTACAGTTTCACCTCCCTCTATTCCTCCCCACCTCCCTTGCCCTCCAGTTGAGATCTGTACCCTATTTTAAAATTGAATTATTTGGGTTTTTTGATAGCTAGGTTTTTAAGTTCTTTATATATTTTGGGTACTAGTTATCAATTGAATGTGAAGTTAAGAAAAATCTTTTCCCATTCCATAGGCTCCCACTTTGTCTGAATGATGGCATACTTTTCCTAACAGAAGCTTTTCAGTTTCATGAGGTTCCATTTATTTTATTGTTGATCTTAGTGCCTGTACTATGTATGGGTGTTCTGTTCAGAAATTATTCTTCTGTGACAAAGAGTGCAAGATGACCTGCCTCCACTTCCTTTTCCATTAAGTTTAGTGTATCTGGTATTATCTTGAAGTCTTTGATTCACTTAGACTTAAGTTTTGTGCTGAGTGGTAAGTATGGATCTATTTGCATTCTTCTACATGTAACTATCCAGTCATACTGTAAGATATTGAAAACTTATGAAAAATATAGAAAGTTTTTATGACCCTTAGAGCTGAGCAAAAGAATGCAGGTTCACTAGTTCCATGAATATGGAACTAAGTATAAGATTTTAGGCCTTCATTGCCCCGGGATACATTCACATTCTGGGAGGAGTACATTATCCCTCAGTCAGAGGACACTTGCTGGATTAACATGCAAGAGAGGAAGGGAAGGACTAATTAACATTCCTTAGACCTCAGGGAAGGAAACCCACCTGTGGGTGTGGAAGGCCCAAAGCAGGAAGACACATTCCTGACCACAAAGAAAGATGCAAGTCATCTGGGTGGTTCCAGGAACTAGCTGACTTTCCATTGATTTTATGTCATGTTTCCTTGGTTACCCCTTCACTCCCCTCTACCATTTGTGGGTTCTCCTATATAAGACCGCACCTGATCAGGCAGTCTTGTCAATTCCTCTGCCCCTGCATGGGTTACAAATTGACCATCAGTCGACTGATCCTGAAATATACCTCTTGCTGTTGCTTCAAGAATGGTGTCTTGTGAGTTATTGTGTGACAGCAAATTCCTGAGGCTTGAGGGAGGTCCTCCCTTCATGGGGGGAGGGTCTTACAAGACCAGTACCATTTATGGAAGATGCTGTCTTTTTTCCAGTGTGTATTTTTGGCCTCTTTATCAAAAATCCAGTGTCCATAGATAGGTGTATATACTTATCTCTCAGTCTTCAGTTCGATCCCATTAACCAATGTGTCTATTTTTTATGCCATGCCATGTGGGTTTTATTACTATAGTTCAGTAACACACATTGAAATGGTGAGAACACCCATAGTTCTTTTATTTTTCAGGATGGTTTTGAAAGGGTTAAAACTGAGCAGAACCAAGAGTGCAGGTCATCTTTGTTGTGAACTCTGTGTTTCAGGAACTTGGCTGACCACAAGATAGATGGTTGATTATGAATAGACTCTTAGAGAATAGCCTATACAAAATGTTCCCCATGACTGTTCCTTGGACCCTGTCCCAAAATGAATAATGGGCTGGGACTTTCCACAGGCACTCTGCAATAACCTTCCTTCACTCTCACTGGGTTGTGGTTTGCCCCCCTGAGTTGTGGTTTTTGGCTTTAAATTCTCTCTGTCTCCAAAGCCCAGGGGTCAGTCTCCACTGCCCCTGCATGGGTCATGGGTCTTGACCTCAACATGTTGATAAAAATATACCTCTTGCTGATTGCATCAAGTTTGGTGTCTTGTGAGTTAATGGGTGGCTGCAAATTTCTGAGGCTTGGGTAAGGTCCTCCCTTCAGGGGGCCTTATAGTTTTAGTTATCCTGGATTTTTTTTGAGGGGGAGGAAGGTCCATATGAAGTTGAGAATTATCTTTCAAGATCTGTGGAGAAATGTGCTGCAATTTTGATGGGGATTGGATCAAGTGTGTAGACTGGCTTTGGCCATTTTTACTATGTTAATCCTGTACCATGTGCATGGGAGATTTCCCATCTTCTGATATCTTCTTCAAGTTCTTTCTTCAAAGACTTAAGATTTTTATCACTCAAGTCCTTTGTCCTCTTGGTTATAGTTAGCCCAAAATGCTTTATATTACTTGACAGTGTTGTGAAAAAGGTTGTTTCCTTGATTTCATTCTAGTTCTGTTTGTCATTTGTATACAGGAGAGCCACTGACATTTATGATTTAATTTTGTAACCATGTAGTATAGAAAAGTATAGAAAGTTTTTATAACCCCTAGACCTGATCCAAAAAAAAAAAAAATATGCAGGTCAGCCAGTTCACTAGTTCCAGAAAGCAGAATTAAATGTGAGATTTTAGGTCTTCACTGCCCTGGGATACATTCTACATTCTGGAGGAGTACATTATTCCTGAGTCAGAGGACACTAGCTGGATCAACATTCAGGAGAGGAAGGGAGAGGCTGATTAACATTCCTCAGACCCCAGGGAAGAGAACCCACCTGCGGGTGGGGAAGGCCCAAAGCATGGAGACACATCCCTGACCACAATGAAAGATGCTAGTCATCTGGGTGGTCCCAGGAACTAGCTGACCTCAAGACAAATGGTCGGGCAAGGTTACATTCTTACAAAAGATAAGTGTATAACATGTTTTCTGCATGATTCTGACTAAATTATGGGTTGGGACTTCTTGGGACTTTCCATTGTTTTTATGATATGTTTCCTTAGTTACCCTTTCACTGCCCTCTCCCTGTTTGTCAGTTCCCCTATATAAGACTGCTCCTAGACAGGATGTTTTGTCAATTCCTCTGCTCCTGCATGAATTATGAATTGACCATCAGCCGGTGATCCCAAAATATACCTCTTGCTGATTGCATCTAGATCAGTGTCTTGTGAATTATTGGGTGGCCATGACATCCCAAGACTTGAGTGAGGGTCTCCCCTCTTGAGAGTCTTTCAGTGACAAAACAAGATTTCAACCAAACAGGGGGCTATTTGACTATTATTGCCATGTGACAATATTTGACACTTGGTTCAGGTGGCCCCTGGCCTCATACTGTTGTACCCTGAGATCCAAACCGGGAAGAAGAGCTCCCACAGAAATACTCATGGACAGGGTGTTCAATGGAAAAGCAAGAGGTTTATTGAACCCGGGCACTGGGGTTCACCCTCCCCCACCATACACACACAGGCTAAAGAAACCCTGAGCTACAGCAAAGAGCAATTCTTAGACAGTTTCCACAGGGTTTACAAGGGCAGTCTTACAATCACCTCTTAGACAATGCTAACTACAAAAGCTGATCTCAAATGGCCGCTCCCATGCCTGGTTTCTTGGCAACATCATCTTATGACAATGAGTGTTAGCTAAGTCTGTCTTACCATAGCTCCTGTTTACCCAGGTTTATTGCCATAAGGGCCCAGCTTCCTGATAACCTTTTAATTCTCTTATCTTGGGCCCTTCTCCTGGAATGTATGTGTAAGTCTCTGGAATGTGCTTCACCTGGAATGTGTCTCTAGAGAAGTTAATTTTTAAGTTCAGGCTGAGACCTGAGATTCCTTGAATACACAAGATCTTCACCTTGAAGACTGTAGGGGGATAAAATGATCCCTCCTCAGGCCATTCTAGTTCATAAGTGGGCTACAGAAGATGGCTGGTTTGCTGGGACTAACCACCAGACCTGAATCTCCACAACTTGGTGGAAATTATGAAATGTCTGAGGACCTAACTTGGTGGGGTACTCTGGGCCTGTCCCATCTTAGGGATCTAAAAACTTTGTACACAGCCACAAAACCCACAGACAAAATATACACAGAAACAAACAGACATACAAGGAAAGAAGCCATAAACAAAATTCACATGGACAGACAGAGAATAATGTTCCCAGGAAAGCAAAACCAAAAAGAAAAGCCTGTCTCAGATGGTCTTCTTTCTTGTGCATGAAAGATCCACAAACACACAGCTGAATCATAAATCAGATGAGAACTACCACATTTTCCAGATGGGGTTCATGAATGTCCTCCCTAATCCCAGACTGGGTGACAGAAAACATGTCAGCTGTGTTCCTCTTTGCCTCTAGATTGAACCAGAATAAGAAAACACTGAAGTGACAATTGACAAAACAAAAAACAAACTTAATGATCAGAAAAGAAAAAGTAAAAAAAAAAATTCAACTATTTGGTTCTGTGGTTAAAGCAAATCCCAGATGAATCCTCAAATATGAGGGTCCACAATTCACTGAAGAATGATACCCACACTCAAAGATTATGCAACAGCAAAATCGATTATTTTGTAGACCTCCAACATGCAAGGGACTGTCATATGTAGGGAAGAAAATAAAGGTGTGTGCTTTACAGGGTGAATTTAAAGCCTCTTAATATAGGAAAATGTTGATTTCCCTTGATTGGTTGGCTCTATCTTCAGAGCTATGAGTTCCTATGGGTGTCAAGTTTCTGGGAAGTTTTCTGATCCTTTGGAATCATTGCTGATTAGCTATTTTGAGCTTAGGCTTGACTTAGACTGGGTGGTGGGCAGATTCTGGCAGGTCCTGATTGGCTAAACATGGTGGTGGTTTTGTAGAGTGAAAAATTATAAAGGTCATTTTATGAAATATGTGTAGATTTTTCGCCTTACAGAACTCGCAACTGAAAATAAGATTTCAGGCCTTCACATTCCAGGTGAAGGACATTTGCTGGATTACATTCCTCAAGCCTCGCCCAAGGCAGGAAGAAATTCCTGATTACAGATAAAGATGCTACCACCTAGGTGGGGCTATACCCGGAAAAGGAAAGATAGTAATCTGAAATGGCAGGATAGGACACAATAGCATGGTGAAAACCACATCTTTGAGAAGCCACTGTTCTTGGTTACCCCTTCCTTGGTCTTCCCAGTGCTATGTTCAAAATTTGTAAAACAACCAATCATGTGTAAGTGCACGAAAATGCAATCATTCATGTGTAGGCTCGCGAAAATGCCTTCCTCCCCCTACCCCATGCTATAAAAGACCCTTTAACCCACCACACAGGGCCAAAAACCCTGCTCTTGGAGCTAAAGAGCTTGTGGTTTTTGACCGCCGGCTCCTCCCCTAATAAACCTCTGCTGATTGCATCCAGGTATGGTTTCTTGTGATTTTTGGGTGGCCTCAATGTCCTAAGACTTGAGGAAGGGTCTCCGGAGTTTGGAGCTCTTCAGTTTTTTCTGAAATTGACTTGTTTTGGACATTTCTAATTCTGAGAAATAGAAAGTCAGAATGTGTAGTTTAGCTGCTTTAAATGCTTGGGACAAAATTGATGAGTCAGGAAAAAGGTCTGTGATATTTACTAAAATTATACATAGCCACCAAAAAACCTTTACAGATTTTGCAAACATTGACTTTAGCTGTAAATAGAATAGTATTAGATTCAGGAGTCAAAATATAGTGATTAAATCTTTGGCTTCTGAAAATGCTAATTCAGAATGCAAAAGTGGGATTAGATATTTAGAGGCAAGATGAACACCAGTAGAAGAATGGATTAGCGATACAGCTGATGTTGGATCTCATGTTAATGGAGCTAATTTGATAGAAACCATTTCTAAATGTATTACAAAAATCAAAATGGCAGATATTTTAATTGTGGTAAGCAAGGTCATTTGAACATGGATTTTAGGCAAGGCATTCCTAGAAACAATGATTTTGTTGTTGTTTTGTTTGTTTTCATAGAAATATCCCAAAGGACAGACCTCAGCCTTCTGGAATATGCAGAAGATGGGGCAAAGACTGGCATTGGACTACTAAATTCAGATCAAAAAAGGATAGGGATGGTAACCATTTGCCAACAGATAATGTTCTAGGAGGCCTCTGATAAGTTTGATTCAAAATCATTCCTCCATTTAGATGTGTACCTATTTGTCTTAGGGTTGCTAATTATGAGGTAAATCACTATGACCCAAAATCAACTTGGGAAGTTGATTTTGGGAAGGCAAGGTTTTATTTGTCTTATAATTCCAGATCATAATCCATCATTGGAGGAAGTTAGGACAGGAACTCAAACAGATATGGAACCTGGAGGCAGAAGCTGATGAAGTGGCCATGGAGGGATGGTGCTTACTGACTTGCTTCTACAATGGCTCATTCTATCCACTTTTCTACAGAACCCAGGCTCACCAGTCCTACCACCAATAATGCAATGGGCACTCTCACATTGATCACTAATCGAGAAAATGCCTTACAGCTGGATCTCATGAAGGCATTTCCTCAACTGAGGCTCCTTTATTTCTGATGACTCTAGCTTGATTCAAGTTGACAGGAAATAGACCGTAGCATTTTTTTACATAGATCACTTGGCCTTTTCATATCCACTTTTCTGAGACACACACACACACACTATATATATATATATATATATATATATATATATATATATATATATATATATATATATCAAACTCCAGAGCCATCTCTTAATTGAAGTAGAACAGCACAACACAATAGTTGAATGACACTCATACCTAAAAGATACCTGAATCCCTGTGAAACTGAATACAATAAGGTGAGCACAAAGAGTTCTTAGAAATTGGAAAAATTTGAGCTCTAGAAATTGAGGATAGTGCAGGAGGGAGCTGAGATATGCACCAGCCTGGGGGAAAGTGTTTGCAGTATGTTTGCATGCTGAGGGGCTACTAATTTGCTTTCCCCCATCCTCCTAGGTTCACTTCCCAGCTTCTACTTTGAAATGAACTTACAGATACATCAAGTAACTGAAAAAAACAGGACACTTTATACAGTGTGTGTGTGTGTGTGTGTGTGTGTGTGTGTGTGTGTGTGTGTGTGTTTGTGTTTGTAGTGGCCTGGGCAGGAGAAGAACAGACAAAATCAAACAGGGCTTGAAGTAGAGAAGAGAAAAATAGGAAATAGGGAATACCTTACCATTTTCCCTGATACCTGTAGCATTTGCAAAAGTCCCTAATGATATTAGGATCTAGAGTGTCAATAGGTGACCCTTTGGATTGATTACTTAAGGAGTTTTGTGTTCAAATTCTATTGCAAAGGTGAACACATCTAGGATCACTCAGGTCATGGGCAAGCTGAAGAACCTGGAGATTTTCTAAAAGACATCCCTAGAAGGAGTGAGACAGCATGGACAACACATTTCCTGTGGATGAAAGAAGAGGCTGGAGGAAGATTGCACTGCACCCCATAGTCATGGGAGACTCCAGGACACAGGTTAGACTGGAGGAGACACAAGTTTTTCAGTGTGATTTCAGCTTATTCAGTGGGAGTTAGGGTCTTAGCCTGGCTAATGCCAAGGAGAGACTGGGCATCTGGCACCAGGGTATTTGTGGAGGCCAGAAGACAAGGATGAAAATAAGCAATCTCTAGGAGAATGATGTCAACCACAAGAAAGGGTCAGAGAAGCACAAGGAGTCACAAAACCCATAAGGACCTAGGGGAGATGGGGGATGACAGGCAACTCTGAAAGAAAGGCAGGAGAGGTCAAGAAGGTGTGCAATAGCCATATTGTGCCTAAGGAAACTGCAGCATTGCAGCTCCAAAGTGAAGGTGGACAGGGTCTGGGGATGAGGGCCAGCCAGGTGGGGGGTCTTGGTTTATGTTGGGAACTTGAGCAGTGAAGAGGAGGGAAGAGAGATTAGGGTTAGTCCTGCAATGGAGGATTACTGAGAGAGCAGAATATGTCTGTGACAAGGTGGCCTCCCTGTAATTCTCATGGCCTGCCCTTGTTGAACTCTGGTCCAGCATGGAATATCCCCCTGAACAGGAGGCTTGTAACAGGAACAAAATAGAAAGAGGGGTTGGGGGATCCTGAATGGAAGGGGTGGAAAGTGAGGTGACTTTTATTGACTGCTTCTATTTGACTAGGAGTTATGTCTGTTTAATTGACTATCTTGTCATGATTTGGCCTTGAGATGTGAAATGTATTAATAAAGCTATCAAGTTGTTTTAGATTTTACAATGTGGTGAAGCAGTATTTTTAAAAGAGTGTCCACTCTTCTTTGCCTGCTTGCCTTGTGGGACTGAGCAACTGCTAGATCCGTGGACTTCCATTCACAGCTGCTGCTGACCATTGTTGGGGAGTTGGACTACAGACTATCTGGCACCATAGCCATGATGAGTGACTTGATAACTATCTGGACCAGGGAGTTCATGACATACCATCTGCTTCAGAGGAAACAGATGGTCATTTATGTCCTTCATCCTGGGAAGGAAACAGTAACTAAGACAGAACTTTGGAAAAAGCTGGCCAAAATATGCAAAACCACACCAGATGTCATCTTTGTATTTAGATTCAGAACACACTCTGATGGTGGCAAGACAACTGGCTTTGACATAATCTTTGATTCTTCAGATTACACAAAGAAGAATGAGCCTAAACACAGACTTGCAAGACATGCACACTATGAGAAGAAGAAGACCTGAAAACAGCAAAAGGAACTCAAGAACAGAATGAAGAAGGTCAGCAGGACTTCAAAGTCCAATGTTGGTGCTGGCATAAAGCCAAAGGAATAGATCTATGGTGACTTGACATTTTGTTGTGATGTGCATATTTCTGAGAGAACCCATAAACTAAAAAGCTTTTAAAATATTCCCAATTTTCAGAAAAAAATACAAATTGATTTCTAAAAAAAAGTGAGTCCATGTGAGACACTGGATTTTCTGTGTCTGTTATTAACATTTCACCTTTTATTTCTAATTAGGTTAATTTGTATATTCTGTCTACACTTTTAATAGTTTGGGACAGGATTTCTTTGAGCTTGTTAATTTTTCTCAAAGAACCAACTGTTATTTCATTCATTCTTTGCATGGAAATTTTAAATTCCTCATTTTCAGAATTCCCTCAGTGCTTGTTTTGTTTATGGATTCTATTTCCATTTTCAGGCCTTAAACTTTTTTATTCATTTCCCTCCACTGTTTTCTTTTCCTGGTTTTGTTTAATTGATTTCTTTCTTTCCTCACACTATTTGTATGTGTTTTCATAGATCTGTTTAAGGATTTCTTCATTCTCACCTTAATGACCTCTTTATAAAGATTGTTTTAAGGTCCTTTCTTGTGCTTCAGCCATGTTAGAATATTTAGGGACAGCTTTTCGTTTTGTAAATCTGGACTCTAGGGTAGACATAATACCCTGGATGTTATCAGTTCTATTGTTTAGGCTAGCATCTAAGATAGCAGCATTGCAATGATTAAAGATTTAGATTTTAGTTTCTACAATTGTGTGTGTTGGGTAGCAGTTCTGCTTCTTGTTTTTGGTTTCCTCTCTGGATTTTTGAAGAGTGTAATTGCTGTATGTTGTCTTAGTTACAGTTTTATGGCTTGGAAGACACATGACCAAAGCAACACTTATACAAACATTTAGGTGGAGCTGCTTTGCCATTTTGGAGGATTAGTCCATTATCACCATGGTGGGAAGCATGTCATCATGCAAGCAAGCTTGGTGCTGGAAGGCACTCTAGCCTAAAGCCAGGTGGCCCAAGCTGCCCATGGCTGCTGCTTTATGGGACTAGAACATGCTGCCTTTGTTCTATTACACTTTCACTGCCTAGGCTTTGCTGGCTTAGAAATTGTTCTGTAAACTGACATTGAACTCCGAGATCTGTGTGTGTCTGTTTCCTGAATGCTGGGATTAAAGGCCTGTACTACTAGTCCTGGACATAAACCTCTCTTTACATTTTTACAAGAGGTTTACAAATTCTGAATTGTAGATTATTCCAGATATTATCAAGTTGACAATTGAGAACAGCCATCACTGCTGTCAGGCAGGAACTTTCCTTTGGACCTAATAACTTTGGCCACTTGTGGTTCAATGTTTCTGGGTGTTGGGAGGTGACAGTTAGAAATGGGGATGTTAGAAGTCTGAAGGGGTTCACAGGAGGGAGGACATTATACCATAATCTGCTTATTTAGTCGACTTGGGACTGGGGAAGAGTGAATGTAGGTTACCCCAAATGTTTACTATAGAGTTAGGGATTAGGCTGGTAGGTGTGGTTCTACAAGAACTGAAGGAGAGGGGAAAATCTACAGGTGGCTTTTATGCTTCCCTGTCAGGTCTGGTCAGTGAGTGCTGGAGTTAGGGACTAGAATATAGCAAGGAGTTAGGGGGAGGGAGCTTAAAAAGGAATGGTCTGTGGGACTCAGAGGAGATATAGGCAGGCAGAAAGGAAGGCTACAGCTGGTGGTATTATATAGCTCTATAGATGACACCAGGGGATTGAAGTTGACAGGAGGACAGAATGATGAATTCTTCAGTCTCCTTAACTGTTTCCCAGCCCTTTTCTTTTGTGGTGTTCTTAGTGAATTCCTGCAGGCTGAAATGATGGAATGAATTGGGGTAAAAAATATTGGGCGAGAAGTTCTTTGTGATCCACTGGGTTTCGTGCTGCAGTGCTGAAAATGAGAATGGGGAAATAGTAAGTGGAGGAGTGAAGAGAGAGAGAGGTGTGGATCTGCATTTAGGCTTCTGTTACCATAGAAAGAGTAGCACTTGTTTCAGTGGGTGTGCAAGCCTGGCTTGAGGGCCGAGACAGAGCAAAGTGTCAGGGGAGTGGGGTTAGAAGGGGAAGATCTATGTGATCTACAGGACATGTGATGAATGGGCAGTGAAGGATCCCACAGGTAGTGTGCTACAAAGGTGATGTTTTGATTGTGTGATTGGGTCTGCAAGAACTGAAGGAAGACAAGATCTGTAAACAGTCTACCTGGTGTTCTGCCAGGCATGGTGTGGAGTTATGGTTCTCATCCTGTTGGTTCCTATTCTCTTTGGCAGCCTAATGACCCTTTCATAAACATTGAATACAAGATATGTTCTATATCAGGTATTTACAGTAGGATTCCTAACAGTAGCAACATTACAGTTATGAAGTAGCCACAAAGTAATTTAATGATTTGCTGACCACAACATGGAGAACTGTATTAAGGGGGCACAGCATTAGGAAGTTATAGAACCACTGGCCTAGGGAGTCTGAATCTGTAAAGAATCAATCCCTACTAATATCAAAATACCTTAAAGATTTTTCATGCCTTGACCCACAAACAATTCTCTCCCAGAAGGTGTAGACTCCCTTCACTTTGCCATATTCTTCTCAGTTGTCATAAGAGCATGATGGTGGAGTTCCCATTTGCCAACATTAAACTCCAAGAAAGAAACCAAGGGTTTCTAATACTGGAAGGATAGTGAGGGGTCTGCACAAACACCCACAGCTGAGCTTAGCTGATTGGACTACACAAGACTATTCTGAACATAAACATCTCTGGAAACCACAGACTTATTTCAAAAGTTTTATTCATATTGTATTTTATTAGGATCAGGTTTTGTCTAGAGAGCTCTTTCTGGCCATGTAGACCAGAGGAGGGCCTCAGATCCTCTGGATCACTAGTTACAGGTGGTTAAAAACTCTCCTGTGTGTGCAAAGTCTTTGAACACAGAACTTTTCTGACCATAACCATCTCTGGAATCCATAGACTGATTCCAAAAGTTTTATTCATATGCTATTTTACTAGGTTAATATAGGACCCTAAAAGGCAGCCTGCTTTCTGGTTGAGCTAGGTTTGAAACCCCAGTGACCCAGCAGGTGACCCCGCACAGTTCCCTGCAAGGGATGGTAGGCATTTGTCACATCCCCATACTCCAGTCTCCTGACATGGTGCCACAGCTCTCGATAGATTTGTGTCCTTTGGTCACGTAGGACAACACCCCTACTAGCCCCTCCACATGTAGAGGGCATGACTACAAGCCAAGGAGCCTCAAGGCAGATCTTCATATTAATGAAGTACCTAAAGTCTAGAGGGACATAGTCAATTAAGCATTCCTTCCCAGACCCTTTCTGCAAAAGGTATTTAACCTTAGGCTTGCCCTGAGAAAACGGGTATGGTTTATCATTTACTTTCTACCATGACAATAAACAACTTAAAATCATGGACCATTTCTCTTTCATTGAGGATCCACTGTGAAGAGCAGTGGAGCAGGCCTTCATCTATAGAGCTTCCTTCCAATCTCCCACAGAAGATGTCTCCGCATTCCCAGCCACAGCAACCACCAACCCAAGCAAGCCAAGCAAGCCAAGCAAGCTGCTGAAACCAAGCCAAGAACTCGTCATCCCCATGGCAAACAGCCGGAGCATCTTTCCTTTTCTCTCCCCTTTGTCCTAGTGCCAATCTAGACCTTGGCCCCCACTTTGTTCTCAGAACATCCATAGCTCCCATAGCCCAACTTGGGTGCCTAAAAGGCTGTGAGCCAGACAAGCTATCTCTGTCTCCCCTCAGATTTCAAACTGCACTTCTCACCCCCAGAGTGGGGTCCTGAGGCTTTCATAGCCCCATGCCTGCAGGGTGCCAGCTTGGAGAGAGTGAAGTCAAACTTTCCAAGCCTTTGTCTCCCCAAGTGGCCTTAGCCTCTTGCTGGGGCAGACTCAGGACACACTTTATTCCAACAATTGGTCTGAGACACATACTACAACCCAATAGTTAAAGTTTTGTGAACAGAAATTTTTTTGTGGTCATGGAGAGCAGAGAAGGGACTCAGATTCTCTGAATCACCAGTTACAGGTAAGTTACTACGAACTGAGTCTTAAAAAGAAAGTCTTCATTGTCTTTTCTTTCTCTGGTGAATAAACATTCACATACACTAATGGACTAGATACATAAACAGGACCCAACATTTTGCTGCATAGAAGAAACACACCTCAGTGACAAAGACAGATACTACCTCAGAATAAAAGGCTGGAAAACAATTTTCCAAGCAAACGGTCCTAAGAAACAAGCTGGAGTAGCCATTCTAATAGTGAATTAAATTGGACTTTCAACCAGAAGTTATCAAAAAATATAAAAATGGATACTTCATACTCATCAAAGGAAAAATCTACCAAGATAAAATCTCAATTCTGAACATCTATGCACCAAATTCAAGGTCACCCACATTCATAAAAGAAACTTTGCTAAAGCTCAAATGACACATTGCACCTCACACAATAACAGTGGGAGACTTCAACACCCCACGCTCAGCAATGGACAGATCACCATGGACTATGGCTGGTCTTCAATAATGATAAAATCAATGCACACCCACATACACGGGGAATCTGATCAATGCTCTACTTGATGATAATTTGGTCATGGAAGAAATAAAGAAAGAAAACAAAGACATTTGAATTTAATGAAAGCTCTCAGGTTCTATCTCGGTAGTGGGAGCAGGCACCCAGTGGGGTCTACACCCTTGGGGAGACTGTATCCTGAGCCAACCCTGGGAGCCCAGTATCTTCAGAGAGGCAGGTAAGGCCAGTGGTGCACCACCCTATGCACCAGACCCACAGCTTGGAGTATGAGGCTTGCAGGATCCCCCACCAGTACCCAACCCCCCCCACCCCCCGCAGAACTCCACTCCTTTTCTGACCTCCCCAGATCCATCCCAGTAGTGGGAGCAGACACCCAGCAGAGTCTGAACCCTTGTGGAGACTTTATCCTGAGACATCCCTGGGAAGCCAATGTCCTCAGGGAGGTAGACACCCAGAGGGTCTACATCCTTGTGGAAACTGTATCCTGAGACATCCCAGAGAGGCCAGTGTCCTCAGGGAGGCAGGTAGGGCCAGCTGCACACCACCCTACCCACCAGAGCCACAGCTGGGAGTAGGAAGCTCTCAGGACTGCCCCCCCCCCAGGTACTGAAACCCTGCCCTTGTGGAATTCCACTCCACTTCTGCCCCTCTTCGGATCCCAGTGGCAGGTGCAGTCATCCAGCGGGTCTGTACCCTTGTAGAAACTGCATCCTGAGTCAGCCCAGAGTGGTCAGTGTCTTCAGAGAGGCAGACACCCAGTGGGTCTGCACCCTGGTGGAACCATATCCTGAGACATCCTAGAGAGGCCACCGACCTCAGAGCAGGGGACACTATACCCAGAGTCATCCTAGAGGAGCCACAGAATCCAGAGAAGCAGTCACCTTATACTGAGACATTCTAGAGGAACCACTGCACTCAGAGCAGCGAACACCTAATTGGTCTGCTCTCAAGAAGACACCTTACCCTGAGACATCCTAGAGGAGACACTGCACTCAGAGCAGCTGAAGCTCAGGATCACAGGATCACAGTGATATCTGGACCCTGAGGAGTTCTGACACAAGCAAGATAACTGGAAAGTCAGTCCCTAGTCAGAACCAGTGAGAGAGGGTAGCACTAGAGCTAACCAAATGGCAAAGGCAATCGCAGGAACGTAAACAACAGAAACCAAAGTTACTTGGCATCACCAGAACCCAGTTCCCCCACCATAGCAAGTCCTGAACACCACATCACACCAGAAAAACAGGACTCAGAATTAAAATCACTTCTCATGATGATGATGGAGGACTTTAAAAAGGACATAAACAACACCCTCAAAGAATTTGAGAAGAACGCAGGTAAACAGGTAGAAGCCCTTAAAGAAATGCAAGAAAACACAACCAAACAGGTGAAGGAATTACACAAAACCGTCCATGATCTAAAAATTGAAGTAGAAACAATAAAGAAATATCAAAGGGAGGCTATCCTGGAGACAGAAAACCTAGGAAAAAGATCAGGAGTCATAGATGCAAGCATCACCAACAGAATACAAGAGATAGAAGAGAAAATCTCATGAGCAGAAGATACCGTGGAAAACATAGACACAACGGTCAAAGAAAATGTAAAATGTAAAAAGCTCCTAACACAAAACATCCAGGAAATCCAAGACACAATGAGAAGACCAAACCTAAGGATAATGGGTATAGATGAAGGTGAAGATTCCAAACTTAAAGGGCCAACAAAATTATAAAGGAAAACTTCCCTAACCTAAAGAAAGAGATGTCCTTAAATATACAAGAAGCCTTCAGAACCCCAAATAGACTAGACCATAAAGAAACACCTCCTATCACATAATAATCAAAACATCAAATATACAAAACAAAGAGAAGATACTAAAAGGAGTTAGGGAAAAAGGCAAAGTAACATATAAAGGCAGACCTATAAGAATTACACCAGATTTCTCACCAGAGACTATAAAAGCCAGAAGATCCTGGACTGATATACAGGCCCTAAGAGAACACAAATGCCAGCACAGACTACTATACCCAGCAAAACTCTCAATCAATATTGATGGAGAAACCAAAATATTCCATGACAAATCCAAATTTATACAATATCTTACCACAAATTCAGCACTTCAAAGGATAATTGGTGGAAAACTTCAACACAAGGAGGGAAACTACAACCTAGAAAAAACAAGAAAGTAATCTTCCAACAACCCTAAAAGAAGGTAGCTATACAAACATAACCAATAACAAAAATAACAGGAAACAACATTCATTTTTCCTTAATATCTCTTAATATCAATGGACTCAATTCTCCAATAAAAAGACATAGACTATCAGATTGGATACATAAACAGGACCCAGCATTTTGCTGCATACAGGAAATGAACCTTTGTGAAAAAGACAGACACTACCTCAGAATAAAAGGTTGGAAAACAATCTTCCAAGCAAGTGGCCCCAAGAAACAAGCTGGAGTAGTGATTCTAATATCAAATAAAATCGGTTTTCAACCAAAAGTAATCAAAAATGATAAAGAAGAACACTTCATATTCATCAAAGGAAAAATGTACCAAGAGGAACTCACAATTCTGAACATCTATGCTCCAAATGCAAGGGCACCCACATACGTAAAATAAACTTTACTAAACCTTAAAGCATACATTGCACCTCACACAATAATAGTGGAAGATTTCAACACCCCACTCTCAGCTATGGACAGATTATGGAAACAGAAACCGAGACACAATGAAACTAACAGAAGTTATGAACCAATTGGACTTAACTGACATCTATAGAACATTTCATCCTAAAACAAAAGAATATACCTATTTCTCAGCACCTCATGGTACCCTCAGATACAAAAAGATTGAAATAACCCCTTGTACCTTATCAGACCACCATGGACTATGACTCATCTTTGACATGGCAAAAACAACAGAAAGCCCACATACACATGGAAACTGAACAATGTTCTACTCAATGATAACTTGGTCAAGAAAGAAATAAAGAATGAAATTAAAGACTTTTTAGATTTAAATGAAAATGAGGAAATTTGTGACCCTTGTGATCACAATTTTGTGATCAAAATTTGTGGGATTCCATGAAAGCAGTACTAAGGGGAAAAATCATAGCTCTAAGAGCCCACAAAAAGAAAATGGAATTTGGGATGGTTAGCCTATGAGTTAAGGGACTATAGCAAATTCATGGCTTTGAGTTTATTGTTAGGGTGTTTTCCAAATTTTATTTAGAAATAGCTGAGAGGAGTTAACAGACAACAGTCCAGGTTACCTTACATGGATAGTTGGTTTTCAAAACATCAGAAGTCCATAGAATTGAAGTTACAAATATTTATATATTAATGTTCCTTTTGATTAGAGACCTGTCTTCTCTTGACAGCTTCCTGTAATGGATTCTAAGAAGAAACTGAGCATCCTTGGAGATACTCTAGTTGTCTGGTGACAGCCACTAGGCAAGAATTTCCTCTTTCCATCTACAGTCAAATTACTGTCCAGAAAAGGACACACTTGTAGAATAGTCAACTGATTATATCTGCCTAGACAGAGTATCACCCCTTAATAATTCTGCATCACTAAGGTCTGTCAGATGATTTTGGGCCAGAAGGCTGAAGATTTGATGCTCCAACATTCAGTAGTATAGGGGCTTTCCAGGTGTTCAGTGGTCTCTATAAATTAGCTAAGTCTTAGAAGCTAGGTTTAGTGCCTCCCATAATTTCAGTTAACTCAGAGTCACTCTGGATTTCTGACTGGGTTGAAGACCTATAGTCTCATAGCCAATCCTGGGTATTTACTGTGAGAGAAAAGATCTGAGTGGATTGTTTTTAGTTGACATTCATTCTAAAGCCAAGAAAAAAGCCAGGTTCAAAACTAAGTGCTTTATTTAGAACAGATGACAGAGGTTCTGGTTCGTCAACAAAATGATGGACGGGGTATTAGAACTATCTTGTACCTCACCAGTACAGTTAGGAATAACTGTGCTCTAATTGCATTTTGAGAGAAAAGTTTTATTTTAACAGGAAGGGTGAAGCTAGGTGATGAGAGAGAGAAAGACAGAGGGGGGGGGGGGCACATGGAGGCAGATGTTCACATGTCTCCACCAGTCAAAGATAGTTTATATGTCTAGGTTGGGTATTGGGTTACACTTCTGATTGAGCATTACCAAACTTATAAAGCCTTTGATTAACATTTTAAAAAATGTATAAAAGCAAAAAGGAAAAGGGGGCATGGGGTAGGGGTTTTCTAGGGAGGGGAAATGGGGAAAGGGGATGACATCTGAAATGTAAATAAAATATAAAAAAATAAATAAAAAGAAAAAAAGAGTTATTTTAGGTCTGAGTTACCTCACTCAGGATGATATTTTCTAGTTCTATTGATTTGCCTGCTAAACTCATGATGTCCTCACTATTAATAGATGAATAGTATTCCATTGTGTGAATGAACCAAATTTTCTGCATCCTTTTGTTGAGGGATATCTGGATTGTTTTCAGCTTTTCAGTTTTATGAATACAGTATTTATGAATGTATCTGAGTAAGTATCCTTGTGGTGTGATGAATCGTTTTTGAGTATTTTACCAGAGGTGGTATAACTGTGTCTTAAAGTAAAAGTCTTTCCAATTTTCTGAATTATTACACGAATTTAGCTTAAATAATACATTCATGATGATAATTGTATTTATATAGCCCTTTACTGAAAGAAAATGCTTGAAATGTGTTTTCTTTATAAATAAATTAGGTGTCCTCTTTGATTTCAATAAAAGGGGAAAAATTAGATATGTTTACTCAAGTTTGCTATTTTCTTTAGGTGTGGTGGCAAGTACTTTTAATTTTAGGGGTCAAAAGACAGAGAAACATATATCTGTGTATTGGTTGTTACTCTTGTGTATTGAGGCAGATCTAAGACTGGTAGGGCTATATAAAGACAAACCCATTATAAAAAGCCAAAAACAAAAAAATTAGATTACAGTGTATTTTTTCTTCTGAATAAATTTAATCACTTGCATTCAATTTTTAAATACAGAATGATTAAAACATATCATTATCTGTAAAATATCATAAAACATTTCAAAATAAATCAAGAGAAATAATTTAAAAAATTGAAAAGCATAGTTCCAATGAGAGAAGAAAAAAAGAACTTATTTTAAGATTTATCCTGTTTTTAATTAAGGGTATGTTCAGATGGTTACATATTAGTGTGAGTGCCAGGGGCCAAAGGCTTGTCACCTCCTACAGCTGGATTTCTAGACAGTTGTGAACTATCAGTAGGAGCTAGGAACTAACAAAGATACACAGTAAATTGAGCATGAATACATAATCATTCAATCATCTTTCTACCTTAAATTATGTTTACCACTAAATTTGGAAAAACTTAAAATATAAAATAAGTTGCATTCGGTCCCAGATACAAATAAGTTTCCTATAGAAAGTAATTAATGTTCAATATGTGGGCAGAAAAGGACTCAAAATCACTAATAATTAACAAACTAAAATAAGTGGATAGAAATGAAAATTACAATAAAAGATCATAACATATTGGATAAAAAAGATGTTAGAGAAAACAAATTAATGTAAATAAAAGCAGGAGTTAGGGCAATTCAGTATATACAGGAATAGGAATGGAATGTAGACTCTACAGGAAAGTGAAATTAATTAGGTTTAAAGAGCATAATTATGTCTAGTTTATTTACAAGTTAGGAAAGAGATTGAGAATTGACATATTGCAAAGAATTTATGGTTTAGAGTAGATACCTTAGGTCTGAGACATGATAAGGGAGTTGCTTATAAGAACATGCATGGCATGTACTCACTAATAAGTGAATATTAGCCAAAAATATACATAATACTTAGGATACAATCCACAGAAGTCAAGAAGGTTAACATGTAAAAAAGTCCAAGTGAGGATGTTTCAATCCCACTTGGGATGGAGAAAATGCAATCATAGGAGTCAGAGGGAGGAAGGGACCTATGTGGAAGAGGAGAGGGAAAGGGGAAAGAAGAAATGTGATCAGGTATGGGGCAGGAGGGAGACAGGATAAAAGACCTGAGGGACAGCAGAATGAATGGAAATATGTAACCTTTGTAGTTGGGAGGTTGGGGGAACATCTAGAAGTTGCCAGAGACCTGGGAGGTAAGAGACTCTCAGGACTCAAAGGGAGGGACCTTAGATAAAATGCCCAACAGTGCAGAAATGGAACTTGTTGAGTCCAACTCCAGTGGAAGACAGGGCATCATGTGGAGGGAATTTGTTGTTGCTATCCCATAGTCAAAAACTCTGACACAGAATTGTCCCTGTCTAAAAGAGCTGTGGAACTAAACTGGAGTAGGAACTGAGAGAAAGGTGGTCCAATGACAAAGCCAACTTGGGCTCCAACTCAAGGTGAGGCTCCAAGGCCTGAAACTATTACTGAATCTATGGTGCACTTACAGATAGGAGCCTAGCATGATGCTCCTCTTAGTGGCCCAATAAGCTGCTGACTGAGGCATATGCAAATACTTATGCCCAAACATTGAACTGAAGTTGGGGACCTCTGTGGCTGGATTAGGGAAATGCTCAAAGATACTGAGGAAGAGGTCCACCCCATAGGAAAACTAGCAGTCTCAACTAACTGGGACCTATGAGATCTCTCAGACACTAAGCCAACAACCAGGCATATTAGAAGCTCTGTCCCAGGCCGCTGACACATATTCAGCAGAGGACTGATTGGTATGGCCTCAGTGGGAGAAGAGGTGTCTAACCCTTGAGAGACTTGAGGCCCCAGGGAGTAGGGAGGTCTGGCAGGAGGTGGTAGGGACATCCAACTGGAGACACAAGGAGGAGGAATGGGATGAGGAACTATATGAGGGCTAACCAGGATTGAGAAAATGACTGGACTGTAAAAAATAAAAGTAACAAAAAATTGTTAAAAATCAACTTTCTAATAAAAGTATATATTTTAAGGTTAAAAAGGAGGTTTTTATTTCCTATTTTTTAAAGACCATTAGTATTTGGTTTTACTCCTGGTCACTGTGTTGTCTAAGGTTCCTGGTTACCATTTTATTCAGTTTTATTTTGCTGTGAAGAGACACCATGACTACAGCAACTCTTTACATGACAACATTTAATTAGGGATTGCTTACTGATTCAGAGTTTTAGTCTATTTTTATCTTGACAGGAAGCAGGGTGGCATGCAAGCAGATATAGTACTGGAGATATAGCTGTGTGTTGTATATCAAGGTCTGCAGGCACCAAGAAGAGAGACAAATCATGAGTCTGGCTTGAACTTATAAAACCATAAACCCCATACTCAGCGATATACTTGGTAAATCCTGAGATTCACCAGAGCAAACCAATTTCACACTTGTAGGCCAAATTTCAAAACAAGCTTTACTAAGTTTTAAAGTGACCAAGAGATGAGAGTTCTATATCTTGATCCAGAGGCAGTCACAATGAGACTCATTTCTGCAGGCAACCATGAGGAGGCTCTATCCCTGAGAGGGCAGAGCTTAAACACTAGACATTGTGGTAAGAACATTGGACTGTGACATGGCCTGTAACAGCCAGCCATATATACCAATATGGCTTCCAAGGGCATCAGAGAGACCATAGAAGTCATTTGAGGAGGTCCAATCCAAAAATGAAACTTTCTTCATATTGGACATCCTGTCATTGCTCAAAGCTCGGGTGATTGTGCAGCTGGACAGCATGTTTAGGGGCTGAGTCTGTATAAGCTCCAAGCCACTATACACTACCTTGTTGGCCCTACTCATTAATGACTTGCTCCCCCACACAC
The DNA here is from genome assembly GCF_011762505.2 of Arvicanthis niloticus. Taxonomy (NCBI): domain Eukaryota; kingdom Metazoa; phylum Chordata; class Mammalia; order Rodentia; family Muridae; genus Arvicanthis; species Arvicanthis niloticus. The sequence goes on along the minus strand of NC_047661.1, from coordinate 72,192,489 downwards.
CACAGCCTTCTTTCCCAACTGTGTCTTCCATTCCATCTCCAGTTCTGCCTCTGTCCTCCATGAAGTTACTACTATGTTCTTCCATCTTTTCCACCTCTCCATCCCATATATATATATATATATATATATATATATATATATATATCTATCTGTCATAGTGGCAGTGTGCCACAAAGTATGTCTATATTTCTATCTCCCTCCCTGTATCTGTCTATCTCTGTATCTATTTATCCCAAATATTTTTATATAAAAATATGTATTACAACTAGTTGTTGGTCTGGTTCAAGGTTTCTGAAACACCAAAATATAAGACCATTTCTAAGACTCTTCTGAGATACTCTGCTGATGCCCAGAGTCAGGGAGATCCTGTGGCTAAGCAGGGATTTAGGGGATAGGTTCTTTGCAAGCTAAAAGCTGTTGTACATCTCTCTGCCCTCCTGAGGCTCGGGGTGAGGGGGGGATTTCTCAGTAGGCTCAACCTTTGTGCTTGTAGCCTACACATACTACCATTGCTCTATGCTTTCTCTCTTCTTCTCTCCCTCTCCCTCTTCCTCACCCTTCTCTCACCCAGCAGGAAATAAATGCTGGGTGTAGCTAAAGTTGTTCTAGGCTGAGGGGCAGCAGGCAGGTATAGGACCAGACCTAGTCAATAATGACCACTGGTTTTGCAGGACTGGTTCTTCCATACACGACAGCAGCTCATAGATGAAGTAGATATTGGGGTGCACCACCTCAAAGTAGTGGATCTGGGCCTGGATAATAGCCAAGATTGTGAACCCAGGGATTTGTGAAAATGGTCCTCCTGCAAGTATGTGATACTACAGCCTTTTGGTTCTTTTTAAAACACCTGAGTATTACTCCATTGTGTAAATGTACCACATTTTAAATCTATTTTTCTTTTGAAGGATATTAAAAGGATCTCAGGTTACTATGAATAGAGCAGTAATTAATATGGTTGATCAAGTGTCCCTGTGATAGAAAGAAGCATGCTTTGTATATATGCCCAACAGTGGTATTGGTGGATCTTGAGGTAAATTGATTTCTATCTTTCTGAGGAACCACCATTGTGATTTATATAGTGGCTGAAAATTTTTCATTTCTACTAGCAATGGAGGACTGTTCTCCTGTGTGTACATCCTTGCCAGCATGAGCTGTCCCTTGTGTTAATGACCTTGGCCATTCTGACAGATGTAAGATTGACCAAGCCAGCTCAGTCAGTCAACAGGTTCTCAGGAGAGGGAGTTTAGATTGAAAAGAAAAAGACAATTAGACAACATTATAACATGATTCCAGCCAGTTCTGAGGCTTAATTAGGCTCATTTTTACCCAGTATGCTTTTTATACCATTCTAGGTACATCCAAACAATAGGGTCAGTTCTTAGATCAAAGACAAAGAAATTAAACAAGACAATACACAAAGAGAACAAACAAGGCAATAAATAAAGTCCCCTGGTCACTGCTTCTAGGGGCTTGTCAGGATGACCAAGATAAAAGGAATGTCACCCATTCCTAGGTTGAGTTCACCTTGAGCTTTGTATTAGCCTAATGTGAATATTCTTATCTGAGCCTACTTCCAGAGAGCTCAGTGACAACTGCTTGCCAAATTTCTTCAAGTGGCCTCAAAAGGTTTCACCATCCCCTCTTTTTTATTTCATGAACAAGACTGAGTCTGTCTTAGGTTGTTCTGATAAAAATGCTTTTCTTACCCATCTTAGAAAACACATTTTCAAAAGCAATGCAATTCTGTCTGAGGTCTGTAAGACTCTGTGCAGAATCTTACCTGTCATTGACAGCCATCCTGTTAAATTAATAAATCTGTGTTGGGATTCTTTTCTAGTTTCAAGCCGTGTATTTTGTCCACCAACATGTTAATGTTGTTAAAAGGCAAGTTTTATCACAATGGGCACAAATACAAGAATTCCTTCTCTTCTGTTTTCTCTCTGGATTGTTGAAGAGTGTGATTGCTGTATGTTGTCTTAGTTAGGGTTTTATGGATATCTTCACAGAGACATCATGACCAAGCACCATTTATAAAGGCACATATTCAGTTGGGGCTAGCTTTCCATTTTGGATGTTCAGTCCATTTTCTTCATGGTGGAATCATGCCAACATGTAGGCAGGCTTTGTGCTAGATGAGCCAACAGCTTTACATGTTGGTCAAATGGTGACTCTATCCTAGAGCAACATGGACCAAGCTGCCCAATGCTGCTGTTTCCTGGGATTGGAACATGCCCTCTCTTCCATTACATCTTTCACTGCCTAGGCTTGTCTGTCTTAGAACTTGTTCTGTAAATTGACCTTGAACTCAGAGATATGCATAACTCTGTTTCCTGAATGCTGGAATTAAAGTCCCATAAAACTAGGCCTTCTTTTAGTCCTCTCTTTACATTTTATAAGATCTGTATAAATTCTGGATTGTAGTTCATTCTACATATAGTCAAGCTGACAATTGAAGAGAGCAGTAACTGGTGTCAAGCAGGATCTTTTCCTGGATTTAATGGTTTTGGCCACTGGTGGTTCAAGATTCTGGGTATAAGTAAGTGACACTTAGGAACTAGGATGTGTCAGAAGTCTAAAAGGGTTCCAAGGATGGAGGAGATTCTATCATAATCTGCTTATTATGTTTCATTCGAATTGAGGGAGACAGAGAAAACTAATTACCCCAGAAGGTTTTCTATAGTTTTAGGGATTGTACTGGTAAGTGTAGATCTACAAGGAGGAGGCAGATTCCATGCTTCCCTGTCAGAATTGGTCAGTGAGTTATCAGTGAGTGCATGCTGGAGGTAGGGGCTAAAATAACAACAAGGACTGAGCGAGAGGAAGCTTAAAAAGCAATTGTCTGTGGGACTCACAGGAGATGTAGGCAGGCAGAAAGGAAGGCTACTTCTGGTGTTATGATATAGGTCTCTAGATGAGACTGGGGCAATTAAGTTGTCATGGAGAAGGAAGTGATGAATTCTTCAGTTTCCATAACTGTTTCCCTTCCCTGTTCTTTTGCTGGGTTTGGAACCAGAATGATGGGCTCAGGTATGAGAAGGAAGATTGGGGGAGAAGTTCTTTATGATCTACTGGGGTTGGTGCTTTACAGGAAAGAAAAAGCACAGATTTCCTCCTATAGAGCTGAGAATGAGAATGAGCATATTGTAAGTGGGGAACAAAGAAAGAGGTATGGATCTGCCTTTAGACTTCTGATACCATGGAAAGAGTAGCACTTGTGTCAGTGGGTGTGCAAAGCTGGCTTGAAGGCTGGGACACAGTAAAGAGTGGGGGGAGGGAGGTTAGAAGGAGAACATCTGTGGAAAGCACAGGATATGGGAAGAATGTGCAGTGAAGACTCCCACAGGTTGTGTGCTACAAAGGTGAGGTTGAGATAGTGGGGTTGGGTTTGAAGGAATGGAAGGAAGAGAAGATCAGTAAACAGTCTACCTAGTGTGCTGGTAGGCATGGTGTGGAGCCATGGTTCTCATCCTGTGGGTCCCTATCCTCTTTGGCAGGCTAATGACCCTTTCATGGGCATTGAATATCAGATATCCTCTATATCAGGTATTTACAGTATGATTCCTAACAGTAGCAACATTACAGTTATGAAGTAGCCACAAAGTAATTTCATGGTTTGTAGACCACAACATGGAGAACTGTATTAAGGGGGCAGAGCATTAGGAAGTTATAGAACCACTGGCCTAGGGAATATGAATCTATAAAAAATCAATCCCTACTAATATCAAAACACCTAAAAGATTTTGGATTCCTTGACCCACAAACATTTCCCTCCCAGAAGGTATAAACTTCCTCCACTTTGGCATACTCTTCTCAGCTGTCAAAAGAGCATGATGGTGGAGTTCTCATTTGCCAACATTTAATTCCAAGAAAAAAAACAAGGGTTTCTAATGCTGGAGGACAGTGAGGGGTCTGAACAAACATCCACAGCTGAGCTTGGCTGATTGGACTATACATTAATTTTCTGACCATAAACATCTCCGGAATACACAGACTGATTCCAAAGTTTTATTCATATTATATTTTATTAGGTTCAGGTTTTTGCCTACAGAGCTGTTTGTGGCCATGTAGACCAGAGCAGGGCCTCAGATCCTCTGGATCACCAGTTACAGTTGGTTAAAAACTCTCCTGTGTGTCATGGGAACTGATCCAGAGTTGTCTGTGTGAACACTAATTGCTTTTGCAGCTGAGTTTCCACAAACTGAGTCTTTAAAAGAAAGTTTCCATTGTTTTTTTCTTCTTTGATGAATGAAGATTGATATTTGATTTCTTCTTTCCTCTCATCCTGGTCATCTGTTCTGCTCAGTCCAATGCAGACATTTTTCTCTGATGAAACTTAGTTGGGCTGTGCTTAGGCCCAGCACCTACATTGAATCCCAGTTTCCAAGTCATCAGACAAAACAAAACAAAACAAAAACCCAAAAAACATTAACAGGGTAGATGTAGAGTGTCCCAAACTCCTGAGCTGCCCTTCCCCCACCTGCCTTTTTAACATATTACAGCTGTTTTAAATCCTGAGTCACCATGTTGCCTCCTCTCAGATTCACTGTAAATGTTCCAGCAATACAGTAGTGTACCCAGAAGATGTTGGTAACAACACTGGTTGTTGCTGTTGGAAGACAGGTACTATCTGAATATATCTTAAAGAACACTTAAGTCCTTTGAGAGGGAGGGACCAGAGAACACTCTTTGCAGAAGCTAGAGAGTTGAATGCTCTAGCCACCAAGTGGGGATGTGACTCCACCATTGATTTTTACCCTGAGGTCTCAGAGACCTCAGAAGCATGAACTGAAATGAAATTCAGGACCTGAGTCTTTCAGCTGCTCTGTGCTGTGGACGTCAACCAAGATGAGAGTGTGCAGCATTCTCCACAGAGAGATTTCTGCAGAGGTCGTCCCCACACATGACCTTCAAACCCTCCAGGCCATATTTGTCAGCAGCTGCCAGCACAGCAGTGGCCATGGAGTGGCTGTGGAGGTGTGGAGTCAACCCAGTGTAAGTGAAGCCCATCATTTCCTTGAAGACTTGGGGATCCAGGTCATGGATCTCAGTGTGGTTCTTTAGGCTCTCCCCCATTTCATGTTCAAACATGGCTCTGAGAACTGGAGATCAAGCTGGTAGGATGGCTTTGTGAGCCTGGAATTCTTGGCCACCTACCAACAGGCAGCAGTCTGTGAAGAGGGAATTCTCCCACAGCTCCCCTAGGTCATCTGCCAATGTGCACCTTGGAATATTGATTGCAGGTCTTGTGTCCTGTCCAGAAATGCTTAAGGAATCTTTTTGCAGTCTCATCTTGCAGAGGAGGGTAAGTCTGTTGTCCAGTAATAGTGAATGGGTTTGAGACAAGAGGAAATCTCAATGGATGAACTTTTTGAATCTAAAGGTTTGGTAGGGCAGTAAACTACAGACACCTGGGCACCTTGAATTATTGCTTTTCCCCCATTGGCATTTAAGATACAAAAGTGAAACTTTGCCAAAATTGGTCTCTTTTCACAGCTGAGCAACATCAAGTAAAGTGTCAGGTAACCCATGCTTTCTTCATCAACTCCATTTGGATGTACTCTCAAACACATGCCACTTCATCATTGTCCTCTGATGAGAACACTGGGCTTGTAATACAATCCCATATTTCCTCAACAAAAAAGAGAAGTTGCTAATGATCCACCTGTAGCAGAAGTCATGATCTCTGTTCTGTGTGTAGTCCCAGCTCTTGGCTTCCAGGTGCCTTGACATTTCTGGTTGAGGTACTTTGGATGTAAAACTGGAACCTGAAAAGAACTAGAAATTATTTACTCTTCACCCTATAGGATACAATTAGAAATATCTTTTAGATTTAAGTATTAATTTCTAAAAATTGCATCTTCTATGATGTTGAAAACTTGTGTCTCTCTAAAATTTTGTCTAGACATAAATATTAGTTTCTGAAAAAAATTCCAGCCCCCCATATCAGTTATATCATGTTAAATCCTCCCACCTCTTGTCTTTCTCATTACTACTCAACTCCCCTTTCCATGCTCTAAATAAACTTTATTCTATACTAAACCTGTCATAGGGCTGGTACCTCAGTGGGAAGGGATGCCTCAACATGGGCCCACAAGGGAACATTCCCACCCTCTCCATACCTGGCTTTAACAAACATATCCTGGATTTCTTCTTATAAAACACAACATTGGTGTTACAACTCAGATTTTAAAACTCACAGGTAAACATCTCCTGCTATCACATCAACTTTCCAGCCAACAGATCACTTCCTAGACCTATCCATCCAATCACCAGCAAATTGATAAGCTTCTTCTCCCACACTGGTAAGTATAAACATTCCCTTGTCCCAACTGAGGGCTATTGAGCTTAAAGCCACTCTGTGGAGTCCTTGTGAATGAAGACATTCACAGTCTTTATGACTGGCTTCCTTGCTGAATCCTCATTTTAGGATATTTTCCCTTGAGAGAGATTTTTCCCTCTCCTCTGAGTCATTTCCTATTCTCAATGCTGTGAAATCCCAGGCCTGGGTAAACCACATTCCTCACTGCCCACTCAGGTACTGGCCTGAGCTCAGACCTCAATTCACTGTCTGAGCCCATGGTGATCTGAACCTAATGTTTTTGTTATTAACTTATCCTCAGGATGCTGGTAGGGGTAATTAATAACTGCACTCTCACCCAGAAAAAGTCTATATTCCTGGCCACTCCCAGGCTCCCTATATATAACACACAGGAGGAACACAGTTGGTAGACCTGGGAAACATCCTTCTATCAGAGAAAGCAACTAATCACTACAAAAAATGAAAATAAAAAAAATAAAACCAAAACTGACAAATGAAAAGAGAAACCTAGAGAGGGACACACACACACACACACACACACACACACACACACAGAGGGAGGGAGAAAGAGAGAGAGAGAGAGAGAGAACAGCATCCTATTGCTATTGTTCCTGTTGCTCCACATCCTAGTCAGCATGAGCTGTCACTCATGTTACTCACCTTGGCTATTCTGACATCAGATGGAATCTCAAAATAGTTTGATTTGCATTTCCCTGACATCTAAAAATGTTTAACACGTCTTTAAGTGATTTTCAGCCATTTGAACATTCCTCTATTTAGTATAAGTTCTCAGTTTACTACTGTAGCCCATGTTTAATTGGGTTTTTTAATGTCAAGTATCATGAGTTTTTTATATATGTTTATTTATTTTACATACACACAAACACATATGATTATGTTTGTGTGTGCGTGTGTGTCTGTGTGCATGTGTGTGTATGTGTGTGTATGTGTGTGTGTATGTGTGTGTGTGTGTGTGTGATATGAGAAATATTTGCCCTCAGTTGTGGGATATGGTAAAAAACGTTTTCTATTTTGTACACTACTGCTTTATCCAAATGACAGTGCTCTTTGCCTTATAGAAGCTTTACAGTATCACGAGGTCATATTTATTCCTTCTTGATCTTAGTGCCTACCCTATCAGTGTTCTTGTCAGAAAGTTGTCTGCTTTGACAATGAATTCAAGCCTATGCCTCCAATTTTCTTCTATGAGGTTCATTATACCTGGATTTATCTTCAGGTCTTCAATACATTTGGAGTTGAGTGTTGTGCAGGCTTATAGGTGTGGATCTACCTGCATTCTACATGCAACCATCCAGGAAATTGTGATAGTGATTATATCAAATCTGTGGGTTACTCGTGATAGGATAGCCAATTTTACTTTGTTACTCCTAGTGAATCATGAACATAACAGATCTTTCCATCATGTGACACAACAAATTTGTACAAATAGTTGAAGGGTTTTTTTTTTTTTATCATGAAATGTTGAATTACAAAGGCAGCTTAAATTTTATGATCCTACCATGGCACTATAAAGTCTAGCAGCTTTAAATGCTTGGGAAAAAATAGACGTCCTGAAAGAGGTCTATGTTATTTACTACAATTATAGGATAATATTAGATTCAGAAGTCAGAACAATACTTATTGAATTTTTGGCTTTTGAAAATGCCAATTCAGAATGCAAAAGGATGATTATACTTTTAATGGCAAGATCACCACCAATAGAGGAATGAATTAGAGATATAGCTGATATTAGATCTCATGTTTATGGTGCAAATTTGATAGAAGTAATTTGTAAAGGTATTAAGAAAAATAAAACGACAAATATTTTAATTGTGGTAAGCAAGGTCATTTGAAAATAGATTGTAGGCAATACATTCCTAGAAACAATGTTTTTTCTAGAAATAACCCAAAAAGAATATCTTAGCCTTCTGCAAATTATAAATGGTAAGGCAAATACTGGCATTAAAGTAATGAATGCAGATCAACAAGGTACAGGCAAGGTAACCCTTTGCCATTGGAAAAGGGGACCTACTTCAGGCCCTGATATGAAGTTTCATTCAATCATTCCTTGTCAGTATGAGAGAAACTCAGTGACAGAATAATTAAAAGATTTAATGCCTGTTGTTAAAAACAACATTGCTGTGGAGATAGTTAAGGTCAAAACAACTTCAGTAGCTAAAACAAAATATTCATAGAAATCAGAAAACAAATATTTTGACAAACTTCTATAAATGATCAGAGACCAAAGCTAAAAACACAAATAAATGACATTGAAATTGAAGGTTTAGTAGACACAGGAACAGATGTAATAATGATTTCATCAAAATCTTGGCATTTAGATTTACTTCTATAGGCTTCCAAACTCACAGGCTAAAATTAGCTCCAATATTTACTAATTAATAATTCTACATGTCTGTTTAAGGACACTTTAAGGAAAAAAAAACTTTTACCTACAGATGGTTCCACAGACCCTGCATAGTAAGGAATCAGCCAATTCTCCAAAGACTGGATGAACATCCATATAGACATTTTCCTGGGTTTCCCAAAGACATGTCCTCCCATAGTCAGCAGGAAAGAGCTAAAGATCACAATGACCCTATACCTTCTCTGACCCTATTCCTGCTTCACTATCATCTCTGTCTAGTTTTTCCTTTTATTTTAATTTAATCCAAAATGAAGTAATGCTACCATTTTTTCTAGGTTCCACCCAACAGTTACCTTGCAGTAGCCAGGTATGCCTGACTCACTATAAAAGGGGTTGTTTGCCACTTGTCACTCTCTTATTCTCTCTTACTCTCCGTAACACCACCTAAATAGCTCATTAGTCAATTTGTTAACTAGTTAAGGCTATCAGATCTTTTATCAAAGACAGGTTTGCCTTAGTCTCAGGCTTCATGATAAAGGATACACAAGTTCAGATGTAACCTTTCACAGATATAACCTTCTGTTACTTCCTTTTCTAAACTCAATTCCCAGTCACTAAATGCTTCATATTTTATCACCTTGTTATGCCACTGTCATAACATTAATCAATAGAGTTGAGCCGGGCAGTGGTGGCGCACGCCTTTAATCCCAGCACTTGGGAGGCAGAGGCAGGCAGATTTCTGAGTTCGAGGCCAGCCTGGTCTACTGAGTGAGTTCCAGGACAGCCAAGGCTATACAGAGAAACCCTGTCTTGAAAAACCAAAAAAAAAAAAAAAAAAAAAAAAATCAATAGAGTTCAGCCTCACTCTAACAAAACAGTCCACTATATGGTCCAACTTTTATAAACACAAGATCAAATATTAAGTGTCCTTTGACTGTCCTCAGACTATAGACTAAAAGTACTTCCTGTACTAAATCTATACTATCAGCTGTCATAGTTACAAATACAAGTTTCTTTTGGTTGTCTATTAACTGTACACTTAAGGTGTTTCTCAGGCTAAACTATATGATCAATTATCATATTCATAAAGTTGTCAAATTTTCTAGTTTCTGTTAATTGTCTTTTCAATACATAGTTCTAAATGCTTTGCATTATACTACATTTATATATATTTAGTCTCCTAGACTGCAGAAAAAGCCCTTCTTGCTCCTTTTGCTACACAAAAGGACTTTGTCTTCCCTAAGCTCATCTTAAAGATTGTTCATGCTGTTGGGTGGGATTCCTCTCCTGTTTCCTGGGATTGGGACTCACCTCACCCCAACCACCAAGTCCTAAGGGTTTCAAGTGTACACCTAATAAATATCCTTTTTCTCCAAAACTCATGTATACAACTTTATTCTCCAATATATATTTACATATATTATATGATTACATATAATATATAATTTTCTACTACTAATACTTCTCACACACAAATGCACACACACAAACACACACACATACACACAAACACACACACACACACACACACACACACACACACACTGTTTCAGCATCTTCTCAGGTCCAGGAGTTTACTCAAAATCAGCATTCATGACAGGTCCAAAGAAGGAATCCACATGCTCTAATTATATTCCTCACAGACATAGGTTGCTTCAACTGAACCTGCTCCTTTTACCTACAGATGGTTGCACAGACCCTGGATAGCAAGGAAACAGCTCACTCTCCTAAGACTGGATCAACATCCCCATCCACATTTTCTTGGGTTTCCCAAAGATACATCCTCCCAAATTTGGCAGGAAGTAACTAAAGATCATGATGACCCTATTCAGCCTACCATCAACTCTGTCTAGTTTTTATTTTCATTATAAATTAATCCAAAATGAAGGAATGTTACTATTCCTTCTAGGCTCCACCCAACATTTACCTGGCAGTAGTCAGGTGTGCCTGACTCAGTATAAAAGGGGCTGTTTGACTCCTGTTGCTCTCTTATTTTCTCTTACTCTACCTAACTCTGTAACTGATTTCTCCCTCTCTCCCCTTCCCCCACCTCTTTCTCCACATGTTCCTGGCCTGCCTCTCCTCTTTGTTTTTTTCCTCTCCTCTCCTCTCCTCTCCTCTCCTCTCCTCTCCTTTTCTCTTCTCTCTTCTTCTCTTCTCTTTCCTTCTCTCTCTGTCTTTCTTCCTCTGCTTCTACTCCCTTCTCATCCCTACCCTACTACTCCCTTTCCCATGCTCTATATAAAAGTGTTTATATAATAAAGCTATACTAAAATTTGTATATGTGAGTAACTACATATATACATGTATATAATAAACTCTATTCTCTACTGTAGCTGGTACCACAGGGGAAAGGGATAAAGGAATTCCTTGGGATGAGCCTGCAAGGGCATCTATTCTACACTTAACATACCTGGTTCGAACAAGCATATCCTGGCACTCTTTTCATAAAACACAATAGTTATTATATTGAACTTTGGATGAGCTTGAAAAATGTTATACATTCTCATGTCAAGTATATTGTATTAGTCAGGATCCTATAGAGAATGCACAGAATGTATTCCTCTATATAAATAGAATGTGGATATATGAGAATAACTTACAGGCTGAGGTCCAGCTAACATAACAGTGGCTAAAGCAAGTACTTAGTCCACAAGGTTTGAAGCCTCAGGAGTTCTTCAGTATACACTGGAACTCTGAAGAATTAGGGCCTAATGACAGTGAAAAAATGGGCTTGCTAGTAAGATGAGAGGGAGCAGGCATAGACACCAAACTTCCTTCGTCTATGTGCTTATATAGGCCTCCAGCAGAAGGTGTGGCCAAGTTAAGGGTGTGTCTTCTAGTCTCAAGGTCTGAAGTGAAGGTGTGTGATTTCCTGCTTCAAAACTCACATTAAAGGTGTGTGCTTTTCTACCTGAAATTCTGCATTTGAACTGAATTTATTTATTTAAACTTAAGCAAAAAAAAAATTTTTAAAGTTATGCCTTCCAGTTTTGGACCTTACTTAATTCCAGAAAGAGTCCAGATCAGAATAGGAATATCTATCACCATGTAATTTGCTCACTGTGGTCAATATTACATAAATGTAGGGATCATGTCAATCTCTGCACAGCTATTATTTACCCTTGTGGTAGTCTTACACTCATTCCTGCTGCAAATGTGATCAGGGAAGGGGTGTTTTCCTTAACTTGTCAGAAGTCTGAGTGTTCACATAAAGGAGGGCATGGGGAAGATCTCACATTCCAAACCTCTTAAGATAGATTTCTTCTTTCCTGTGTGTTATTCCAATTAGACTCAGACATTGTGATGACTTTTCCCAATTTGATTGGTGGGCTTGTACTCCCCCCTCAGGAAATCCTCTTTGGATGTCCTTTTTCAGAGTCACTTAAGGATGTGATTTAGGAATAACCTAAATTTGTCTCTATTCAATCACTTTAATTGGCAGGATTCAGGTTCTCAATGCTTCATACTCTATATCCTCTACAGGTGAGTTTTGTCCTCTTCACACTTGGAACTACCATGCTTGCTCTGTTGGTCCTGTACAGGATTGGAGTAGTTGGTTTTCTAAGGGCTTCAGCATATATTCAACACATATCAAAGATTTTGGTTTTTTTATTACTGCCCTCGTGTAGTGACATGTAAAATTCTGTGTACATCTCTCATCTCTCCAGTTCATTGTGTCTTAGAGAGACTCACAGCCTAGAGGACACAGAAATAATTCCAGTGATTCAATCAGCTCAGCAGCACTCCTGAATGTCTTGCTCCAATTTTGCTTAACCCTCAATATCAAATAAAACAATCAATTGATTTAAAACTTTTTCCTTCTGTTAGCCTTATTGCAAACTATGAGCATCAGTGACTCTCTATTTGGTACTTTTGGGGGCTATTATAGGAGTATCCCCTGTACCAAATCTGACATTTGAAATGCTTGTAGATGATCACTGTGCAACCCCTTTTTTGTTGGAAAGTTGCTGTAAATTGTTCCTTCCTTAGCTCTCAGGAGCAGGGTCCTCCTGAGAGTCACTTCCAACAGTAGAACAGAGACTCCTGGAAAGAATCATAGGCTTTGCTCAAGAAGACTCTGTCACTGAGTGTGACAAGTTTATGGTGTTTAGGGTGGTGGAGGAGAGGAGTGATTTTATGGGTGTCTTGCCAAAGCCAAAAGAATTTTATACCACACAGAAAGAACACAGGCGGTAAGCCTACAAAACGTCCCTTATACCAGAGAAAGCAACTAGTCACTACAAAAAACCCAAACAAACAAAGTGACAAATGCACATTTAAAGGTAGAGAGAGATGGGGGAGACAAAGAGACATATATAAGAGAGACAAAGAATGAAAGAGCGACAGAGAGACAGAGAGACAGAGACACTACACAATAACCAGTGGTGGATGCAATAAGTCCAGAATACTGGAAAGAAAAAATCTGGTGATGTCTTTCACAGTTTCTAGACACAGGTGTCTAAACTGAAGTATCTTGACCATACTTTTCTCTACAGGTGACAGTCCAGGAAACTTTCAAATGTTTTCCTGTAAAAGTAACTTTTATTTGCAGGTATTAGTCGTGTCTCTGAGGCTTTGTGCCTTGATTGGCGGGCTTAGGACTAGCCCTGGAAGGTTCTAGTCTCTGTCAATTCAAATCCAGGCTTACAATGTTCTCAGCTTTTGAGAATTACGGCTGAATAAGCCTACCACTTTCTAGTTCTTTCTGATCTCTGACAACCTGATTTAATTTGTTCTGTTTCAGAAGTCCTCTCCACTGTAACTGACTCAATCTAGCTTTTCTCAGCTTCTCCTGAATTGTTCACTTGGTCTCATATTAACTTTGACAGTTAGTTTTAATCTTCCATCTTCTCACCTCTCTGGCTTTCTGTCTTTACCTGTGTCTCTTGTTCTCTCTTCAACCTGTGTCTGTACCAGTGTCCTTGTAAAACTGCCCTCTCTCCTTTTCTCTCTTTACTGATCTCTTACCTTTCCTCTATCTTCTAATAACAGTTCAGCATATCCCTTTCTATCTAGTCTTTCTCTATTTTTTCAGTTCATCTGTACACTGGTGCTTCTTTCTACAAACAAACTTTACCTTCAGTGTTTGGAATTAAAGGTGTGTACTAAGGGTTTGTTTGTATTCTAGCCAGAAGGATTAAAAGTGTGTGTCAAAGGTGAGCACTCCACAACTAATAACAGGTTGTTTTTCAGTAAGTAATACAATTTGGACTTCACAATATGAACAAATATGCTGTAGCAGTTTTCCTAGTGGGGTGGAGGTGTCAG
>NC_047661.1:72100816-72178434 GCF_011762505.2 Arvicanthis niloticus | reverse complement strand
CATTCCAAACCTCTTAAGATAGATTCTTCTCTTCCGTTGTGTTATTCCAATTAGACTCAGACATTGTGATGACTTTTCCCAATTTGATTGGTGGGCTTGTACTCCCCCCTCAGGAAATCCTCTTGGATGTCCTTTTCAGAGTCACTTAAGGATGTGATTTAGGAATAAACCTAAATTTGTCTCTATTCAATCACTTTAATTGCAGGATCAGGTTCTCAATGCTTCATACTCTATATCCTCTACAGGTGAGTTTTGTCCTCTTCACACTTGGAACTACCATGCTGCTCTGTTGGTCCTGTACAGGATTGGAGTAGTTGGTTTTCTAAGGGCTTCAGCATATATTCAACACATATCAAAGATTTTGGTTTTTTTATTACTGCCCTCGTGTAGTGACATGTAAAATTCTGTGTACATCTCTCATCTCTCCAGTTCATTGTGTCTTAGAGAGACTCACAGCCTAGAGGACACAGAAATAATTCCAGTGATTCAATCAGCTCAGCAGCACTCCTGAATGTCTTGCTCCAATTTTGCTTAACCCTCAATATCAAATAAAACAATCAATTGATTTAAAACTTTTTCCTTCTGTTAGCCTTATTGCAAACTATGAGCATCAGTGACTCTCTATTTGGTACTTTTGGGGGCTATTATAGGAGTATCCCCTGTACCAAATCTGACATTTGAAATGCTTGTAGATGATCACTGTGCAACCCCTTTTTTGTTGGAAAGTTGCTGTAAATTGTTCCTTCCTTAGCTCTCAGGAGCAGGGTCCTCCTGAGAGTCACTTCCAACAGTAGAACAGAGACTCCTGGAAAGAATCATAGGCTTTGCTCAAGAAGACTCTGTCACTGAGTGTGACAAGTTTATGGTGTTTAGGGTGGTGGAGGAGAGGAGTGATTTTATGGGTGTCTTGCCAAAGCCAAAAGAATTTTATACCACACAGAAAGAACACAGGCGGTAAGCCTACAAAACGTCCTTATACCAGAGAAAGCAACTAGTCACTACAAAAAAACCCAAACAAACAAAGTGACAAATGCACATTTAAAGGTAGAGAGAGATGGGGGAGACAAAGAGACATATATAAGAGAGACAAAGAATGAAAGAGAGACAGAGAGACAGAGAGACAGAGACACTACACAGATAACCAGTGGTGGATGCAATAAGTCCAGAATACTGGAAAGAGAAAAATCTGGTGATGTCTTTCACAGTTTCTAGACACAGGTGTCTAAACTGAAGTATCTTGACCATACTTTTCTCTACAGGTGACAGTCCAGGAAACTTTCAAATGTTTTCCTGTAAAAGTAACTTTTATTTGCAGGTATTAGTCGTGTCTCTGAGGCTTTGTGCCTTGATTGGCGGGCTTAGGACTAGCCCTGGAAGGTTCTAGTCTCTGTCAATTCAAATCCAGGCTTACAATGTTCTCAGCTTTTGAGAATTACGGCTGAATAAGCCTACCACTTTCTAGTTCTTTCTGATCTCTGACAACCTGATTTAATTTGTTCTGTTTCAGAAGTCCTCTCCACTGTAACTGACTCAATCTAGCTTTTCTCAGCTTCTCCTGAATTGTTCACTTGGTCTCATATTAACTTTGACAGTTAGTTTTAATCTTCCATCTTCTCACTCTCTGGCTTTCTGTCTTTACCTGTGTCTCTTGTTCTCTCTTCAACCTGTGTCTGTACCAGTGTCCTTGTAAAACTGCCCTCTCTCCTTTTCTCTCTTTACTGATCTCTTACCTTTCCTCTATCTTCTAATAACAGTTCAGCATATCCCTTTCTATCTAGTCTTTCTCTATTTTTTCAGTTCATCTGTACACTGGTGCTTCTTTCTACAAACAAACTTTACCTTCAGTGTTTGGAATTAAAGGTGTGTACTAAGGGTTTGTTTGTATTCTAGCCAGAAGGATTAAAAGTGTGTGTCAAAGGTGAGCCACTCCACAACTAATAACAGGTTGTTTTTCAGTAAGTAATACAATTTTGGACTTCACAATATGAACAAATATGCTGTAGCAGTTTCCTAGTGGGGTGGAGGTGTCAGGCTCTTCTTAAGTGTTTAGGAAACAAATTGATCTTGGTAATCTGGATCTCCAGTTGAGCACCCTCTGGAATTTCTTGAGCACTGCTCTCTTTCTCTCCAGGAGGGTCGCAGAGACCCTGGTGCCCCAAAGTGTAGTTTTTGGAATTTTTGTGGAGCCTCCAGGAATGTTGTGGGGTGATCTTCTGAGAAGTCTTCTTGAACATGAATTTATTTTTTATGGTATTTACACTTTTATTGATTTTTGTCTTCTATATTATATCCCAACATCAGTTTTTTCTCACTCCATTCTTCCCATTCCCTTCCCTTCCAATACTTCCTCTTGCATGTCCACTCCTTTGCTTCCTTTCAGAAGACAGCAGGCCTCCCAGGGATGTCAACTGAACATAACAGGTTACAATAAGATTGACACTTGCCCTCTTACTGAGGCAGAAAACAATCCCCTAGGAGAAAGGGTCCCAAAAGCAGGGAAAAGAGTCAGGGAAATGTAGCATATAATTATAAAAAAACAATCTACAATATGTCTGGGTACTTGCTGTCAACGAAGGTCTCACCCACTACCTTGGTTCCTGCTTAAAGCTTGTTGTTAAGCTGCCCAGATCTTCCCAGTAAACCTGCCTCCTTTGGGTAGCCAGGAGAAAGTCAGATGCTGCTTTCATAAGTTCCTGTAATTCCATAAAATGAAAACTCCAGAGACTTGTAAATTATCAGTCAGATTTATAACAGTAAATCCTTGGCCCTCTAAATACTCACACAAAGAATTCAAACCTCAATTGATATAAATAAAAGCTGCATACCTAGATGGGGCAAATGTACCCTGCATTACTCTATTGCCCTTCTAAGATATCCATAGCTACCTGTGGCACTTTTAGGACATGTGTTTCTTGTTCATCTTCCTTCATCTTCTCTCCATCTCCTGTCTCTGTCTCTCTCCTCTCTAAAACTTTCAGCTCTGGCCCCTCCTCCCACCGCTCAATCACAGCCTCATCTGACTAGTTACAATTTCACCTGATTGCAGCTGAATATGGGCACTCTTGAGGGCGCAGAACACACACACACACACACACACACACACACACACACACACAAAACCAAAACAAAACAAAAACAATCTATAACAGAAACAGGCTCTCCTCCCACAGTTAGGAATCACACCAGAACACCAAGCTACTCAACCATAACACACACACACACACACACACACACACACACACACACTGGGCCTAGAGTCTCAACCCATTTAGGGTCCCTGATTGTCTGTTTAGGCACTGTGAGCCTCCATGGGACTAGGTTAAATTAGTTGATTCTGTGAGTCCTGTATTAATGGTGTCTTTGACACTTCTACCTTATAAAAATCCATCCTCCCAAAGAAAACAAAAAACTGCACACACCCAAAGGCATAGGCAGAAAGAAATAATCAAACTCAAGGCTGAAATCAATAAAGCAGAAAGAAAGAAACAATACAAAGGGTTAGTAAAACAATGAGTTGGTTCTTTGAGAAAATCAATAAGATCAGCAAACCCTTATATAAATTAAATAATAGTTTGAGAGAGTAGATACAAATTAAACAAATTAGAAACAAACAAACAAACAAGCAAACAAAAAAACTGGAAAGAACAACAGACACCAAAGCAATCCAGAGAATCCTAAGGACATATTTAAAAACCTGTACTCCATTAAATTGAGATCTCTAAAAGAAATGGATAATTTTCTCAATAGGCCCCACATACCACAATCAAACCAAGGTCAGATAAACCATTTAAAGAGACTCATACCCTCTAGTGAAATAGAACCTGCCATTAAAAATCACTCTACTACAAGGAAAAAAATTCTCATGGTAAGATGACTTTATCACAGAATTCTACCACAATGTCAAAAAAGAGTTAACATCAACACTTCTTAAATTATTCCACAAAATTGAAATAGAGGAAATACTTCTCAATACATTGTAGAGGGCCACTCTTACCCTGGTAACAAAATCACAAGAAGACTCAGTAAAGCAAGAGGATTACAAAACTATTTCCTTTATGAACACAGATGCAAAAACAATCAATAGAGTATTTGCAAACCAAATCCAAGAAAACATCAAGAAGATCATTTACTAGAATAAAGTCATTTCATCCCATTGATGTAGGGATGGTTCTGTAGACAAAAATTAATACATGCAATCGACCATATAAATAAACTGTAAGAAATAATCACGTGGTAATCTTATTATATGTAGAAAAGACCTTTGACAAAATCCAGCACCCTTTGATATCACAAGTCCTGGAGAGATTAGGGATACAAGGGATGTAGCTAAACAAAAAGAACACAGTTTAGAACATAACCATAGATAGTATCAACTTAAATGTTGAGAAAATCAAAACAATTCCAGTAAAATTAGGATGAAGACAAGATTATGGACTTCCTCCCTACCTACTTGATACAATACTTGAAGTCTTATGTAGATCTCTAAGAAAAGAGAAGGAGACCAAGGGGACACAAATTGAAAAGAAAGAAGTCAAAATGTTATTTGCAGATGATATGATAGAAAACATAGGTGACCCTAAAATTCCACCAGAGAACTCCTACACTTGAGAAACACATTCAACAAAGTAGCTGAAAAGAAGATTAACTACAAACAAACTCAGCAGCCCATCTATATAGAAAGGACAAACAGACTGAGAAAGAAATGTTGGATACAGCAACTTTTACAATAGCCTCAGGGAATATAGAATACCTTGTGCTAACTCTGACCAAACAAGTGAAAGTCTCATATGATAAAAGCTTCAAGTGTTTTAAAAAACAAACTGAAGAAGGTCTCAGAAAACAGAAAGATCTCCCATCTTTTAGGATTAACATAGCAAAAAACTGTCATCCTACCACAAGCAGTCTACAAATTCTATGCAATTTCCACCAAAATCCAATGTATCTCTTCAAATATGTTGAAAGGACAAATGTCACCTTCAAAAAAAAAAAAAAAAAAAAAAAAAACAACAAAAACCAAGGGAGCTAAACCAAACCTAAACAGTAAGAGAACTGCAGGAACTCTCACCATTCCAGATCTCAAGGTATAAAGCTGTAGTAATAGAAACATCATGGCATTATCATAAAAACAGACTCAATGATCAGTGGAATAAAATTCAATATCCAGACATACACCAACAACCATATAAAAGACTAATTTTTTGTTAAGAAATAAAGCCCAAACTACACAATGCAAACCAGACAACCTCTTCAACAAATGAAGTTGGTGAAACTGAATGACTAAATGTAGAAAATGAAAATATATCCATATATATCACCCTGCACAAAATTCAACTCCAAATGGATCAAAGACCTCAGGTAAATCAGGTACAATGAACCTCACAGAAGAGAAAGTGAGAAATAGGCTTTAACTCATGTCAAAGGAGACAACTTCCAGAGCAGAACACTGACAAGACAGTGTAGTCACTAAAATCAACAACTAATACATAGGGTCTCATGAAACTGAAAAGCTTCTGTAAGGCTTCTGTCGTTTGCACAAAGCAGTAGCCTACAAAATGGATAAAGATTTTTTAATTATTGTTACCACATCTGATGGAGGGTTGACATCTGAATATGTATGTATAAAAACCCCCAGAAACTTTATAATAAAAGAGACAATATGTAAATAGAGAATTCACAATAGAAAAAAACTTGAGGTCAGGGATGGTGATTCCCCCAGAAGTTCTTTTATTGTTGAGAATAGTTTTGGCTATCCTGGGGTTTTTTGTTATTGCAAATGAATTTGAAAATTGATCTTTTCATCTCTATAAAGATTTGAGTTGGAATTCTGATGGGGATTGCATTGAATCTGTAGATTGCTTTTGGCAAGATAGCCATTTTTACTATATTAATCCTGCCAATCCATGAGCATGGGAGATCTTTCCATCTTCTGAAATCTTCAATTTTTTTCTTCAGAGCCTTCATTTCTATTAAATTATAAAACAACTCTAATTTCTTTTTTTTTATTTCTTCCTTGACCAAATTATCATTGAGTAGAGCATTGTTCAGTTTCCATGTATATGTGGGCTTTCCATTGTTTTTGTTGTTATTGAAGACCAGCCTTAGACCCTGGTGATCTGAGAGGGTGCATGGTATTATTGCAGTCTTTATGTATCCGTTGCAACCCATTTTGTGATGAATTATATGGTCTACTTTGGAGATGGTACCATGAGGTACTGAGAAGAAGGTATATTCTTTTGTTTTAGGATGAAATTTTCTATAGATATCTGTTAGATCCATTTGGTTCATATCTTCTGTTAGTTTTACTTGTCTCTGCTTAGTTACTGTTTCCATGATCTGTCTATTGCTGAGAGTGGGGTGCTGAAGTCCCCCCACTATTATTGTGTGAGGGAATCTACAAGGGTGATCATAGCAAAGACCCTTAGTAGGGATATGGAGCCTGAACTAGACATCTTCTCTAACCAAACAGGCTTCCAGTGGAGGTATTAGAACACCAACCCAACCACAAAAATTTCAACCTACAATCTATCCCACATGGTGTTGAGGACCACACTGCCCAGCTTGGGGGTCTCTATGTTGCTGTCCACACTGCCCCATGCTTTGGAGCTAAGTGCTCTGTTCAAGAGGAGGGGAGGAAGAAGGGAAAGAGATTCGAAGAATGGAGACAAACCAGAGTGTGTGACCAAGTCTCATTTCTCGTTTATTGTCTCCTCTCTTATTGTCTCTCTTATTGTCTCTATTGTCTCTTCATTTATTGTCTCCTTTATTGTCTCCTCTTATTGTCTCCTCATATTGCAAGGAAATCCTGGGTATTTATAAGCACAAGCAGGGGAACAAAGCTGAAGACCCTTTACCACATGCACCATACAGCTGGAGGCACTAAAGAGCAAAACAAGATATGTGGAATAAACAAGGTGTTTATCAGAGTGTGCTTCAGCTGTTGTAGGCTGTTGAAAAACAAGTCTCTTATCAGGGTGTAGGGCTCAAGATGGCTGCAAAGTTGATAGCTGCTGTCTGCTAAAAGTCAGCTTCCAACAACATGGAAGGTATCCTAGGGTAATAATCACACAGAAATTGTGAGATTTCACATGTGACAGGTACAACCTGAGATCCATGCCTCAAGCAGGAGCCCATAGGAACCAGAGGATGGATAGTCCAGAGACCTAAGAGAGAAACAAACACATCTGGAAAAAAGTCAGTGGAGTGATTCCTCATGATTCTCTGCTATATTTGTAGACAGGAGACTAGCATAGTCTTCACCAGAGAAGCTTCATCCAGCACTGGATGGGCACAGATGAAGAGACTTACAACCAAATATTAGGCATAACTCAGAGAGTCTTGCCAAAGAGGGACAGGAAGGATTCTAAAAGTTAGAAGTGTCAAGGACATCAAAAAGTACAGGGCTCACAGAATCAACTAATCTAACCTAGTCCCAAAGAGGTTCACAGAGCCTAAACAGTCAGTCAGGAAGCCCAAATGAGTTCAGACTCTAGGCACTACACACACACACACACACACACACACACACACACACACACACACACACATTATTGTTGAGTAGCTTGGTGTTCTGGTAGGATTCCTAACAGTTGGAGGAGTGACCCGACCTGAAGGTCCTAGGTTATTCATGAGGGACTAGGAGGATTACAATCCTGGAAGAATGGGTGAGAGAGAGAATGGACTGAAGGAAGCAAATGCTTGTCAAGAGTCATATATTTGGGCACAAAGTGCTTATTTATAATACACTTTTCAAAGGGAGAGGTAAGAGGGATCCAGGTGATGGGAAAGTACAGAATCTTCTTGGCCTGTGCCCTGAAACAATGGTGGTCTAACTGCTTACTTCAAAAGATACGGTACACTGCTTTACATCTAAAAATCTATTTGTAACTATTAAGTAGAACCTTGTGGTTGCTAGGGAGATGAAGCTGCAGGAGACATTGTGCAGGTGGGGAGAAGTAGGGGGTGAGGGTAAGAGGAGAGGGTCCTGGCTTCTGACAGAGGAGGACCTGTCTGTTGTGGAATGCTGTTTGTATGTTCCGCACCCTTAACAGTGCCCATATTCAGGTGCAGTCAGGTGGAATCTTAATTAGTCAGATTAGAATAGAGGTTGTGATTGGGAAGTGAAAGGAGGGGGAAGAGCTGAAAGTTTTAGAGAGGGGAAAGTTGGAGGGGAGAGGGGGGGAACAGGGGATGGAGAGAATATGGAGGAAGAAGATGAACCAGAACCACACAGCCTGAAAGTGCCAGAGGTATCTTTGGATATCTTCGAAGGGCAATAGAGTAATGTAGGCACCTTTGTCCATGTAGGTGTGCAGCTTGTATTTATGTCCATTGAGTTTTGAATTCTTTGTGTGAGCATTTTGGGGGTTGAGGATTTACTGTAATAAATTTGGCTGATAAAATACAAATCTCTGGAGTTTTCATTTTATAGGGTTACAGGGATTTGTGTGAGTGGCAGCTGGCTTTCTTCAGGCTAGCCACAGAGGGTGATTGGACTGGAAAGATCTGGGTGACTCAGCAGCTGGCTAGCCTCAGAAACCATGCAGGCAGGTGAGACCACCATTAACAGGGAATAGCTTGGAGTGTTTTCTATAATTACACACTACATTTCTCTGATTCTTTTGCCTGCATTTTGAGACCCGTTTCCTCCTAGTGGGTTGCTTTGTCTCTCCATAGCAAGAAGGCAAGTGCCTGTCTTACTGTAATTTGTTTTGTTTGGTTGACATGCCTGGGAGGCCTGCTCTCTTCTGAAAGGAAGCAAAGGAGTGGCCTTGAAAGAAGGAGTGTTATGGGGGAGGGTAGGGGGAACTTGAGAGAAGGAGGAAGGGCAAACTGGTGTTAGAATGTAATACATAAGAGAAATTTTAATAAAAGGGAAAATACCATAATAATAAGTTCACATTCAAGAAGACTTTTCAGAAGAACACCCCACACTATTCCTGGAGTCTTCACAGAAATTCCAGAGACCACACTTTGAGACACTAGGGTCTCTGTGCCCAACCTGGCATGGAAGAGGGCAGTGCTCAAGGAATTCCAGAGGGTGCTCAACCTGAGATCCAGATTGCCAAAATTTCCTTTGATCAATTTGTTCCTAAAACTCTTAAGAGTGTGGGGCAGTGGTGGTGCACACCTTTAGCCCCAGCACTTGGGAAGCAGAGGCAGGCAGATTTCGTAGTTCGAGGCCACCCTGGTGTGCAAAGTGAATTTCAGGACAGCAAGGGCTATAAAGAGAAACCCTGTCTCAACACACCCCCCCTTAAAAAAAAAAAAAACCAAAGCAAAGCAAACAAACAAACAAAACCTCTTAGGAGCACTTGACACATCCACTCCAAAAAGAAACTGTTACAGAGTATTTGATCATACTGTGAAGCCCAAAACTGTGTTTCTTACTGGAAAAAAAAAAAAAAAAAAAAAAAAAAAACTGCTTTTAGTCGAGGAGTGGCTCATGTTTGGCACACACCTTTAATCCTTCCGGCTGGAATAGAAACAAACCCTTAGTACACAACTTTAATTCCAAACACTGAAGGTAAAGTTTGTAGAAAGAAGCACCAGTGTGCAGAGAAAGTGAAAAATCAGAGAAAGGTTAGACAGAAAAGGATATGCCCAACTGTTACTAGAAGAGGGAGGAAAAGGAAATGACTTAAGAGATCAGTACAGAGGGAAAAGGAGAGAGGTCAGTTCTACCAGGACAGTGGTATAGACACAGGTTGAAGAGAGACACAAGTAAAGACAGAACAAGCCAGAGAGTGAGAAGGAGACAGAAGATTAGAACTGATTGTCAAAGGTAGTATGAGACTAAGTGAGCAATTCAGGAGAAGCTGAGAAAAGCCAGACTGAATCAGTTACAGTGGAGAGGAGGTCTGAGTCAGAACAAATTATATCAGGCAGCCAGAGATCAAAAAGAACTAGAAAGTGGTGAGCTTCAGAAATAAGTCTCTGAAGCTGAGAACACTCTAAGCCTAGATTTGATTTGTTGGAAGCCAGAACCTTCCAGGACTAGTCCTAAATCAGCAGACCAAGGCAGAAATGCTCAGAGACAAAAATTAATACATGCAAATAAAAGTTACTTGTAGAGGAAAACATTTGAAGGATTCCTGGACTGCCACCTCTGAAAGCAAGTATGGTTAAGGCATCTTCAGTTTAGAAACCAGTGTCCAGAAACTGTGAAAAGAACATCACCTGATTCTCCTCTTTCTGGACATGTGCCAGGCACCATTGGTTTAATCCCAGCACTTCACACCTTTAATCCCAGCACTTGGGAGGCAGAGGCAGGCGGATTTCTGAGTTCAAGGCCAGCCTGGTCTACAGAGTGAGTTCCGGGACAGCCAGGGCTATACAGAGAAATTCTGTCTCAAAAACAAAACAAAACAAAACAACAAGAAAAAAAACAAACAATTAAAAAAAAAAAACAAATCAAAAACTTCACTTCCTATTACAATGGCCCAGTACACTCGGCTAATAACACTTAAGGATTTCTCTTGCCAAAAGTTTCAAACTATTCCATATTTCTATTAAATAGGAGTTTCAAAGGCCTATGAAACACAAGACCAGGATAACCACAAGAACCCACATTGAATTAGTTATACTAGAGAGGAGTATTTTGTTTATTTATTTATTTGTTTGGTTGGGTTTTTTTTTTTTTTTAATTTTTTTTCGAGACAGGGTTTCTCTATGGAGCCCTGGCTGTTCTGGAACTCACTCTGTAGACAAAGCTGGCCTCCAACTCAGAAATCCGCCTGCCTCAGCCTCCCAAGTGCTAGGGTTAAAGGCGTGCGCCACCACTGCCCAGCTAGAGAGGTGTTTTAAATCACCCAGCTAGAACTCAGAAAGAACTAGGAAAAAGTGAGCTTATTCAGATGTAAGTCTCAGATGCTAATAAAATTCTAGGCCTAGAATAGATTTAACAAAGACTATAAGCTTCCTGGCCTAGGATGGTTGCCATGTGGAGAAACAAATCTTCAGAGATGACAATAAATACAGATTAATAATAGTTTTAGAATTAACACATTAGAAAGACAAGTGCTAGCTCATATTTGGTGGTAACTCTGGTTAAGTCATCTTCAGTTGAGATACCAGTGTCTAGAAACTGTGAAAGATGTGATTCCAGTCTTTCAAGAACTCTGACCTGAGGCTGGAGTTCCTCCAACCGAGGTCTTAAAATAACTTGTTGAAAAGTCACTGATACTAATAGTAGCAATAATTCTAAGGAAAAGTCAAAAATCAAAACCAATTGATTGATTTATTCTGAGGGATGAGCAGCATTGGAGCAGGACATGCAGGAGAACTGGGAGTGGCTGAGTTGACTGAATCACTGTAGTTCTTTCTGTATCTTGTAGACTGTAGGTCTAAGACATGAAGTACTGGAGAAATGAGAGATGTAGGCAGAATCTTACACACCATTTTACCTAAGGTCAGTAATAACAAACTCTAATCTTTTGAGATTTCTTGAATATATGTCCAGCCCTTGGAAAATGGAATACATTCTCCCTTTTCAGAAGCTGCAGCTGAAGCATGCAGTCAAAGACTGAAAAGCACAGAACTCACCAGTAGAGAATACAGTGTAAGAGATATTGAGAAGCTGAATCCTGCCAATTAAAGTGATGAACTGAGAAGCATTTAGGATATTCCAGAGTCATACCATTAAGTGGCTCTTAAAAAAATTTTCTAAGGAGAATTTTCTGAGGGGAAGTACTAGACCACCAACCAAATGGGGAAGAGTCAAAACAAGGTCTGTGGGTCTAAATGTAATAACACAGAAGAAAAAAGAAAGCCACTTTCAGAAGCTCTGGTATCTGCTTCCTTGTCCACCATATAGGAGCTCTTCAACCTGTCCTCCATCTTATGAACACTCAGATTTCTGACCAGTTAAGGGAAACACACATTCCATGATCATGTTTATGGCAGGAATCAGTGTAAGACCAGCACAAGGGTAAGCAATAGCTGTGCAGAGATTGACATGATCCCTGTATTTATGGAACATTGACCCAGTGTGCAAAGTACCCTATTCTTCCTGTCTGTATTACCTGTGGACTTAAGTAATGTAGAGAACTGGAGGTCTCATCTTTTAAATTTTTTTTTTGCTTAAATTGAAGTAGATAGATCCTGATCAAATAGATAAAAACACACACCTTTAATCTGACTCTTGTGGCAGGAAACACACACCTTTAATCCAGATCTTGAGACTAGAAGACACACCCTTAACTGGGCCACACCTTATGCTGGAGGCCTATATAAGCACATAGATGAGGGCAGTTTGGTGTCTATGACTGCTCCCTCTTCTTCCTAGCAAACCCATTTCTTCACTGACATTAGGCCCGAATTCTTCAGAATTCCAGTATATACTGAAGAACTCCTGAGACTGCAAACCTCCTGGACTAAGTAAGTACTGGTTTTAGCCTTGTTATACTAGCTGGACCTCAGCCTGTATGTTATTCTTATAGATCCTCTTTCTATTTATAAAGAGAATTCATTCTGTACTTTCTCTAAGGGACCATGACCAATACAGCACACTTAAAATGAGAGTGTATAAAAATTTCCAAACTCTTCCAAAGTTGTATATAATAGCCAAAACTAGTTACCATTAACCTAAGATTCAATAAACACAAGCACACAGAGACCACACACAAATAACAGAGAGAGAGAGAGAGAGAGAGAGAGAGAGAGAGAGAGAGAGAGAAGAGAGGAAGCAGAACACAGAGAGATAGAAAGAGTGAATGTTACAGACATAAAATGAGAGATAGAGACAGAGAATGTCAGAGACAGTAAGACAGACAGAGAGAGGAAAAGACAAAGGGATAAGGAGACAGAGAGAGACACAAAGAATGTCAGATACAGAGAGCGAAACAGAGAGATAGATGGAGAGAGAGAGAATGAGAATTTACGACAAATTGAAAATAAATTTAACGTGTATCTATAATTGTAACCAAAAGGATGAAGGGTAAATAACATATAGTTCTTCTTTTCAGATCAACTTTAAAACCCAAACTACCTCCAGCAGAAATGTCAGGGGACTCGGAAGCCAAGAGGTGGGGCTCCACAGAGACCAATGTTCAGAAATTCCGTTACAAATGGACCATTAACAACTTTTCATTTTGCATGGGGGGAATTCTGAGAAACATCACTAGCCCAGTGTTCTCAGTAGAGGCCAGTGACAAAGTGGCATTCTGTTTGAGCGTATATCCAAACGGGGTTGATGATAAAAGCAAAGATTACCTGTCAGTTTACTTGGTGTTGGTCAGCTGTTCAGAGAGACCAGTTTGGGCAAAGTTTGAGTTCTGGATCAGAAATTCTCAAGGAAAGAAATATCAATGTACAAAGAGCCCCAAGGTTGTAAGCTTTCTGCAATACCAACACAGGGGATTCAAAAAGTTCGTCCTTCGAGATCTCATTCTCTCCAATCTGGATTGGCTTCTCCCTCAAGACCAGCTCACCCTCTGCTGCAAGGTGAGCATAGTAGGAGCTTTTGTTAGTATGCCAAGACAGAACATGACACTTGCAAACAAGGATTCGAGGAACAGGTTGACAGATGACCTAGGGGAGCTGTGGGAGAAATCCCAATTCACAGACTGCTGCCTGTTGGTGGCTGGCCATGAATTCAGGGCTCACAAGGCCATCCTAGCAGCTCGCTCTCCAGTTTTCAGAGCCATGTTTCAACATGAAATGAAGGAAAGCCTAACAAACCGTGTTGAGATCCAAGACCTGGATCCCCAAGTCTTCATGGAGATGATGGGCTTCATTTACACTGGGAAGGTGTCACAACTACAAAGCCACTCCATGGCCACTGGTGTGCTGGCAGCTGCTGACAAGTATGGCCTGGAGGGCTTGAAGGTCCTGTGTGAGGATGCCCTCTACAGGAATCTGTCTGTGGAGAATGCTGCAAACACTCTCATGCTGGCTGACCTCCACAGCACAGAGCAACTGAAGGCTCAGGCCCTGGATTTCATTTCAGTCCATGCTTCTGAGGTCTCTGAGACCTCAGGGTGGAAGTCAATGGTAGAGTCACATCCCCACTTGGTGGCTGAGGCATTCCACTTTCTGGCTTCTACACAGTGTCCTTTCTTGAAGCCTAAAGTCCTCTCAGGAACGAGCCAGCTATGACCTACATCTCTCTTCCAAGAGCAATAACCAGTGAGGTTACCATTGACTTCTTGTTAGAGAATGGTATTCCAAGAGCATTTACAGTGAATCTGGGAAAAGGCAGCATGGTGGCTCCGGATTTGAAACAGCTGTAATATGTTAGGCTGGCCAGTGTGACAAGGTCAGCACTGCTGTCTAGGATATTCTACTGAACATCAACCCTGTTGATATTCTTGTTTGGTTTTTGTCTGATGTCTTGAAAACTGGGATTTAATTCAAGGCTGACCCTAAGCAAAGCCCAACTAAGTTCTCTGAAAAAAACATGTCTGCACTGGTTGAGCAGAAGAGATGACTGGGGCCAAAGGAAAGGAGAAATCAAACATGAGTGTTTACTCATCAGAGAAGGAAAGACAATGAAGACTTTCTTTTTAAAGACTCAGTTTGTGGGAATTCAGCTGCAAAACAATTACTGCTCCCTCAAAGAACTCTAAGTAACAAGCACACACAGGGGAGTTTTCAACCACCTGTAAGTGGTGATTCAGAGGATCTGAGACCCTCTTCTGGTCCCTATGGCCACAAACCACTCTGTAGATAAAGCCATATCCAAATAAAATATAATATGATTAAGAGTTTTGAAATCAGTCTGTGCTTTCCAGAGATGTTTATGTTCAGAGTAGTCAAGTGTAGTCCAATCAGCCAAGCTCAGCTGTGGATGTTTGTGCAGCCCCCTCACTGTCCTTCCAGTATTAGAAACACCTGGTTTCTTTCTTGGAGTTTAATGTTGGCAAATGAGAACTCCATCATGCTCTTATGACAACTGAGAAGAGTAGGCCAAAGTTGGGGGAGGGGGATCCTACTCTTTCTGGGAGAGAAGTGTTTGTGGGTCAAGGCATGCAAAAATCTTCTATGTGTTTTGATATTAGTAGGGATTGACTCATTATTGATTCATGCTTCCTAGGCCAGTGGTTCTATAACTTCCTAATGTTGTGCCCCTTAATACAGTTCTCCATGTTGTGGCCAATGAATCATTAAATTACTTTGTGGTTACTTCATAACTGTAATGTTGCTACTGTTAGGAATCATGCTGTAAATAGCTTATATTCTTCCCATATCCTGTGGATCCCACAGATCTTTCTCTTCTAACCTCCCTCCCCCCACTCTGTGCTCTGTCACAGCCTTCAAGCCAGGACTGCACCTTCCTAACACCTACCACAAGTGCTACTCTTTCTATGGTATCAGAAGGCTAAAGGCATATCCACACCTCTCTCTTTGCTCCCCTACTTACTATTTCCCCATTCTCATTTCCAGCTCTATAGCAGGAGATCTGCTGTGCTTTTTGTTTCCTGTAATGCACCAATGCTAATGGATCACAGACACTTCTCCCCCAACATTCCTTACCCCAACTCAGCCCAATACCCAGCCTCCATCCCCAGGAGCCATTCTCCTTAGACTTCCTTTTTCATAGCCAGTTAAGGAATATCCTACCTAAATGGTTCTCAATTCAATCACTTTAATTGGCAGGATTCAGCTTATCAATGCCTCATAATCTGCATCCTCCACTGGTGAGTTCTGTCCTCTTCAGACTTGGAACTACCATACTTTTTCTGCCTTTCCTGACAAGGGAGAGATTTTGTTGTTTTCTAAGAGCTGCAGCATATATTCAAGAGATATCAAACATTAGGGTCTATTAATACTGTCCTTATGTAAAATGAGGTGAAAACTCTGCCTACATCTCTCATGTCTCCAGTTCTTCAAGTCTTAGACAAACAATTTAAAGGACACAGAAATAACTGCAGTGATTTAATCAGCTCAGCCACTCCCAGCTCCCTGGTTTGTCTGACTCCAATGTGCTGATCCCTCTAGATAAATCAATCAATTGGCTCTGATTTTTGATCCCTCCTGCAGACTTATTTCTAGTATTAACATCAGCGACTCTTCATCAAGTTCTTTTTTAACACTTAACACTTTAATTACTCTTTGCTTCAGCACACATAAAAATGTCACATCTATAACAAGATTATCATACATTTTCTTTTTTTATTAGCTATTATATTTACAATTCAGATTTTATGCCCCTTACCCCATTTCCCCCACCACTCAGAAACCTCCTATCTCATTACCCCTCCTCCTGCTTCTATGAAGATGTGCCTCCACCTACCCACCACTCCCATCTCCCCACCCTCGAATTCTCCCCCCACACTCCATATTCAGCCTTCATGGGACCAAGGATCTCCTCTCCCACCTATGCCCAACAAGGCCATCCTCCCCTACATATACAGATGGAGTCATAGGTCCCTCCCTATGTGCTCCCAGGCTGGTGGTTTAGACCCTGGGGAGCTCTGGTTGGTTGGTATTGTTGTTCTCCTCATGGGGCCACCAACCATTTCAGCACCTTCAGTCTTCACTCTGACTTCTCCATTGGGAACCCTTTGATCAGATCAGTGGTTAGCTGTGTGCATCTGTCTCTGGATATGTCAGACTCTGGCAGATCTCTAAGGAGACAGCTATATCAGGCTCCTGTCAGCAGGCACTTCCTAACATCCCCATCAGTGTCTAACTTGGATGACTACACATGGAATAAATACCCAGGTGGAATGGTCTCCAGACAGCCCCTCCTTCAGTGTCTGTCCCACACTTTGTCTCCATATTTGCTCCCTTGAGTATTTTGTTACTCCTTCTAAATAGGACCAAGGCATCCACACTTGGTCTTCCTTCTTCATGAGTTTCATGTGGTCTGTGACTTGAATCTTGGGTATTTCAAGTTTTGGGGCTAATATCTGCTTATCAGTGAGTAAATACCATGTGTGTTCTTTTGTGATTGGGTTAACTCACTCAGGATGATATTTTCTAGTTCTATCCATTTACGTAAGAATTTCTTGAATTCATTATTTTTCATAGCTGAGTAATACTCCATTGTGTTAATGTACCACATTTTTTTGTATCTATTCCTCTGTTGAAGGGCATCTAGGTTCTTTCCAGCTTCTGGCTATTATAAATAAGGCTGCTATGAACATAGGGGAACATGTGTCCTTGTTACATGTTGGAGCCCCTTCTGGGTATATGACCAGGAGTGGTATAGCTGGGTCCTTAGGTAATGCTATATCCAGTTTTCTGAGGAACCCCCAGACTGATTTCCAGAATGTACCCAGTAATACCTCACGGACAAATCCTGACAGGAGAGAACAGAAATTGTCTGTATGTTGTAATAATTATTTAAAAGGGACTGCTGGAAAAGCCAACTGTCTAGGCTGAGGAGGCTCTGCCCAGCTCAACCACGTGGCTAGAGGCCACGTGTGTGCCACACCTAGAAACAGCCAGCCAGAGACACCAGCCCTGCCTCCCACAAGATGCCAGCATGGGAGATGGATCTGCCAAACTTCCATATTGTCTCTACAAGGCTGGGCATTGCCCAGACCTTCCCACCATCCATGCTGGCCCAGTAAGAAGATGAGCCTCTAATGCTTAAATTATCCAAAGGCTTTATATATTTGGTAATGATCAATAACAAGGTGCCCATACAATCAGAGGTGTAACCCAAAACCCAACCTAGGTATACCAACTACCTTTGACTGCTACAGACAAGCAAACATCAGCCTCCATGTCTCCCTCTCTTGTTCTCTGTCTCTCCTAGCTCCTCCTCTTCCTTCTCCTCTTTCTCTCCTTCCTCCCCCTCTTCCTCTCTTTACTCCTCCCCCCTTAGCTCTTCCTACACCTGTAGATCTTCCCCAATCCTTCAGCTTCTGTAGAACCACAACTATCAGTCTAATCCTCAATTTTATTGCAAACCTTTTGCGTGACCTGCTTTCACTGTCTCCCCAAATTCCAAGGAGACAAAATAAGCAGATTCTGGTGCAGTCTCCTCCCTCCTGTGCACCCCATCATACTTCTAACCTATCCCCATTCCTATGTGTCACCTCCCTATACCCAGAATCCTTGAACCCCCAGTGGCCAGAACTATTAGATGCAAAGAAAAGTGCCTGCCCGACAGCAGTGAGGACTGTTCTCAATTGTCAACTTGACAAAATCAGGAATGAACTACAATCCAAGTTTATAAAGCTCTTGTAAAAATGTAAAGAGAGGTTTTGATCCAGTCTTAGTATTACATGCCTTTAACCTCAGCATTCAGGAGAAAGGGGCATTCATAACTATGATTTCAAGGTCATTTTACAAAACAATTTTTAAGCCAGCTAATATAGGCAGTGAAAGATGTAATAGAACCAAGAGGTTATTTTCCAGACCCAGTAAGCAGCAGCAGTGGGCAGCTTGGGCCATGTTGCTCTAGGTAAGAGTTGCATTTTGTTCAAAATATAGAGCTGTTGGCTCTTCCAGCACCAAGCCTGCCTGCATGATGACATAATTTTTATCATGATGATAATAGACTGAATCTCCAAAATGGCAAGCCAGCTTCAGCTAAATGTTTGTATAAGAGTTGCTTTGGTCATGATTTCTCTTCACAGCCATCAAACTCTAACTAAGTCAACATAAAACAATCACATTCTTCACAAATCCAAAAAGGAAACCTGTTGCAAACCATTCTGCCTCATGCTTGAGGGCCACTATGTTAAGGCTCACACTGCCTGGCTTGGGGGCCACTGTGTTCCAGCCTTAGCTGCTGCTCTGGTCCATAGATCAGGGTCTAGCAAGAGAGAGAGTGGGGATGGAGGGGCAAGAGACATGAAGAATGGAGACAAGACAGGGTGTGTGTTCAAGTCCCTAGTCTTCAGTCTCTTTATTGAAAGGAAATCCTGGGTATTTAAATGCTTTACCAAGTGCATTGTAGGCTTGGATACCAGGTGCGTCTTGTAGGCATGGATATCACATGGGCCTTGCAGCTGGAGTCGCTAAACAGCAAAACAAGATATGTGGCATAAACAAGATGTTTATCAGAGTGTGCCCAGCTGTCGTAGGATGTTGAAAAACAAGTCTCCTGTCAGGATATATGGCTCAAGATGGCTGCAAAGATGATAGTCATTTTCTGCTAGCAATTGGCTCCCAACAGAAACCAAAGACAAGGAACAGGACTGCTACCCAACACAGACAAATAGACACAGGAAAGAAGAAAGCCACATTCAGACGGTTGGGGCTCTGCTTCCTGCCCATCATACAGGAGCTCTTCCACTTGCCCTCCTTTTTGTGAACAGTCTGACAAGTTTTCTGACTTCTGGCAAGTTAAAGAAAACACCCTTTCCCTGATAGTGTTTATGGCAGGAATTAGTGTAAGACCAGCACAAGGGTAAACAATAGCTGTGCAGAGATTGACAGGATCTCTTGATTTATGAAAGATTGACAACAGTATACAAAGCACACTGGGGATGACTATTCCTATTTCCATCTGGACTACGTCTGGAATTAAGTAACATCCAAAGCTGGAAGGCATAACTTTTAATTTTTTTTTTTTTTTTTTTTTTTTTTTTTTGCTTAAGTAGATGGGGATAGACCCAGTTCAAATACACACCATTTAGGTAGAAAAACACACACATTTAATCTGACTCTTGAGGCAGAAAAACACACACCTTTAATCCAGATTTTGAGAGTAGAAAACACATCTGCAATAGAGCCACACCTTCTGCTCTAAGCCTATATAAGCACATGGAAGAAGGAAGCTCTTTCTCTTTGTCTGTTTGCTCTCGTCTTACTAGCAAGCCCATTTCTTCTCTGGCATTGGAGCCTGCTTCTTTAGAATTCCAGCATATACTGAAGAACACCTGGGACATCAAACCTTGTGGACTAAGTAAGTACTGGCTTTAGCCATTGTTGGATTAACTGGACCTTAGACTATAATTCATTCTCTTATATCCTCTATCTATGGATATACAGAAATTCATTCTGTAAGTTCTCTACAGGGCCATGACTAATACAATATACTTGAACTGAAGCTAATTTCCAAATATGTCTCCCCATGGGGTCCCAAGACCCTTCAATTCCTTCAGTCAACCCTCTTACTGGGGACCCTGTGATGAGTTTGATGGCTAGCTGTGAGCCTCTGCCTCTGTATATGTCAGGTTCTGGCAGTGCCTCTAAGGAGACAGGTATATCAGGCTTCTGTCAACATGCATTTCTGGACATCCACAACAGTGTATGCATATGCTGATTGCATCTGGGAGGGATTTCCAGGTGGGCAGTCTCTGGATGGTCTGTCCTCCAGTTTCTGCCCCACACATTGTCTCATATTTGCTCCTGTGAGTATTCTGTTACTCCTTCTAAAAAGAACTGAAACATCCACATGTTGGGTTTTTTTCCCCCCTTGGGCTTCATGTAGTCTGTTTGTAATGTCCTGGATATCATGAAATTTTGGGCTAATATCCACTTATCAATGAATGCATACCATGTGTGTCCTTTTGTGACTGAGTTACCTCACTTGGGATGATATTTTCTAGTTCCTTCCATTTGCCTAAGAGTTTCATTAATTTATTGGTTTTAATAGCTGAGTAATACTCCATTGTGTAAATGTACCATGTTTTCTGTGTCCATTCTTCTGTTGAAGGACATCTGGGTTCTTTCCAGCTTCTGACTATTATAAGTAAGGCTGCTATGAACATAGAGGAGCATGTGTCCTTGATATATGTTAGCATCTTTGTGGATATGTCAAGGAGTGTTATCACTGGATCAACAGGTAATACTATGTCCAGTTTTCTGAGGAACCGCCAGATTGATTTCCAGAGTGGTTGTACCTGCTTACAATCCAACCAGCAATGGAGGAGTGTTCCTCTTTCTCCACATCCTTGCCAGCATTTTCTGTCATCTGAATTTTTGATCTTAGCCATTCTGATTGGTATGAGGTGGAATCTCAGGGTTGTTTTGATTTGCATTTCCCAGATGACTAAGGATGTTGAACATTTCTTTAGGTGCCTCACAGCCATCCGATATTCCTCAGTAGAGAATTCTTTGTTTAACTCTGTACCCCATTTTTAATAGGGTTTTTTGACTGCCTGGAGTCTAATTTCTTGAGTGCTTTGTAAATTTTGGATATTAGCCCTCTATCTGATGTAGGATTGGTAAAGATCTTTTCCCAATCTGTTGTTGGCCAATTTGTCCTATTGACAGAAGCTTTGCAATTTTATGAGGTCTCATTTGTCAATTCATGATCTTAGAAAATAAGCCACTGGTGTCCCGTTCAGGAACTTTTCCTCTGTGCCCATGTGTTCGAGGTTTTTCCCCACTTTTTCTTCTATTAGTTTCAGTGTGTCCAGTTTTATATGGAAGTCTTTGATCCCTTTGGACTTGAGTTTTGTACAAGGAAATAAGAATGTATCAATTTGCATTTTTCTATATGTTGTCCTTCAGTTGAACGAGCACCACCTGTTGAAAATGCTGTCTTTTTTCCACTGAATGGTTTTAGCTCCTTTGTTAAAGATCAAGTGAGTATAGGTACATGAGTTCATTTTAGGTCTTCAATTTTATTCCATTGATCTTTTTGCCTAATCTCTGTACCAATACCATGTAGTTTTTATCACTACTGCTCTTTAGTACAGCTTGATGTCAGGGATGGTGATTCCCACAGATGTTCTTTTATTGTTGAGAGTAGTTTTCACTGTCCTGGGTTTTTTACTATTCCAAGTGAATTTGAGAATTGCTCTTTCTATCTCTGTGAAGAACTGAGTTGGAATTATGATGGGGATTGCAGTAAATCTGTAGATTGCTCTTGGCATGATGGCCATTTTTACTATATTAATCCTCCCAATCCATGAGCATGGGAGATCTTTCCATCTCCTGAGGTCTTTGATTTTTTCAGGAACTTGAAGTTCTTGTCATACAGATCTGTTGCTTGCTTGGTTAGATTGACACCAAGGTGTTTTATATTATTTATGACTATTGTGAAGGGTGTCATTTCTCAGATTTCTTTCTCAGCCTGCTTATCCTTTAAGTAAAGTAAGGCTACTGATTTGTTTGAGTTGATTTTTATATCCAGCCACTTTGCTGAAGTTGTTTATTAAGGTTAGGAGTTCTCTAGTGGAAGTTTTGGGACCAGTTAAGTATAGTATCATATCTGCAAATAGTGAAATTTTTACTTCTTTCTTTCCTATTTGGATCTCTTTGATCTCCTTTTGTCTAATTGCTCTGGCAAGGAATTCGAGTACTATATTTAATAGATAGGGAGAGAGTGGGCAGCCTTGTCTAGTCCCTGATTTTAGTGGGATTGCTTCAAGTTTCTCTGCATTTAGTTTGATGTTGGCTACTGGTTTGCTGTATATTGCTTTTACCATGTGTACATATGTGCCTTGGATACCTGTTCTTTCCAAGACTTTTACCATGAAGGGGTGTTGAATTTTTCAAATGCTTTCTCAGCATCTAGTGAGATGATCATGTGTTTCCCCCCCAAGGAATTTGTTTATATAGTGGATTATGTTGATGGATTTCTGAATATTGAACCATCCCTGCTTTCCTGGGATAAAGCCTACATGATCATGGTGGGTGATGGTTTGATGTGTTCTTAGATTTAGTTTGCGACAATTTTATTGGGTATTTTTGCATCGATATTCATAGGGGAGATTGGTCTGAAATTCTCCTTCATTGTTGGGTGTTTGTGTTGTTTAGGTATGAGCATAATTTGCTTCATAGAAAGAATTGGGTAGTGTTCCTTCTGTTTCTATTTTGTGGAATAGTTTGTAGAGAATTGGTATTGGTATAAAGTCTTCTTGAAGGTCTGATATAATTCTGCACTAAAACCATCTGGTGCTGGGCTTTTTTTTTCCCTTGGGTTGGAGACTTTTCATGACTGCTGCTGTTTCTTTGGGGGTAATAGAACTATTTAGATGGTTTATCAGATCCTGATTTAACTTTGGTGTCTGGTATTTGTCTAGAAAATTGTCCATTTTATCCAGATTTTCCAGTTGTGTTGAGTATAGGCTTTTGTAGTAGGATCTGATGATTTTTTAATTTTGTCAGTTTCTGTTGTTATGTCTCCCTTTTCAGTTCTGATTTTATTAATTTGGATACTGTCTCTGTACCCTCTGCTTAGTCTGGCTGAGGGTTTATCTATCTTGTTGACTTTCTCAAAGAACCAGCTCCTGGTTTTGTTGATACTTTGTATAGTTCTTTTTGTTTCCACTTGGTTGATTTCATCCCTGAGTTTGAGTGTTTCCTGCCATCTACTCCTTGGGTGCATGTGCTTATTTTTTTTCTAGAGCTTTCATGTGACCTGTCAAGCTCCTAGTGTGCTCTCTTCAGTTCCTTTTTGTAGGCACTTAGAGCTATGAGTTTTCCTCTTAGCACTGCTTTCATTCTGCCCCATGAGCTTTTGTATGGTGTGTCCTCATTCACATTAAATTCTTTTTTTTCCTTTTTGTATATATTTTATTTACATTTCAGATGCCATCCCCTTTCCCCATTTCCCCTCCCTATAAAACCCCTATCCCATGCCCCCTTTTCCTTTTTGCTTTTATACAATTTTTTAATGTTAGTCAAAGGCTTTATAAGTTTGGTAATGCTCAATCAGAAGTGTAACCCAATACCCAACCTAGATATATAAACTATCTTTGACTGGTGGAGACACGTGAACATCTGCCTCCATGCGCCCTCTCTCTCTCTCTCTTTTTCTCTCTCATCACCTAGCTTCTCCTCTCTTTCATCTTCTCTCCTTAATCCATCTCTTCCTCTCAGTACTCCTTCCCCCTTAGCTCCTCCTACATATCACCCTTCCTGTTAAAATAAAACTTTTTTCTCAAAATACAATTAGAGCATACTTATTCATAATTGTACCAGTGAGGTACAAGATAGTTCTAATACTCAGTCCATCATTTTGTTGACTAACCAGAAACTCTGTTATCTCTCCTAACTAAATCACTTAGTTTTGAACCTGGCTTTTTTCTTGGCTTTAAAATGAATGTCAGCTGAAAACCATCCACTCAGATCTTTTCTCTCAAAATAAATAGCCAGGCTTGGCTATGAGACTATAGGTCTTCAAACCCTTCAGAAATCCAGAGTGACTCCGAGTTAACTGAAATTATGGGAAGCACTTTGAGCTTTCGCAAAGTTTCTTTTATGAATGTAGGTGACCTTGAATTTGGTGCATAGATGTTCAGAATTGATTTTATCTTGGTAGATTTTTCCTTTGATGAGTATAAAGTGTCCATTCTTATATTTCTTGATAAC
The DNA here is from genome assembly GCF_011762505.2 of Arvicanthis niloticus. Classification (NCBI taxonomy): domain Eukaryota; kingdom Metazoa; phylum Chordata; class Mammalia; order Rodentia; family Muridae; genus Arvicanthis; species Arvicanthis niloticus. Next base: position 72,154,269 of record NC_047661.1, on the reverse strand, counting down.
TTCTGGTTGAAAGTCCAATTTAATTCACTATTAGAATGGCTACTCCAGCTTGTTTCTTAGGACCGTTTGCTTGGAAAATTGTTTTCCAGCCCTTTACTCTGAGGTAGTATCTGTCTTTGTCACTGAGGTGTGTTTCTTGTATGCAGCAAAATGTTGGGTCCTGTTTATGTATCCAGTACATTAGTGTATGTCTTTTTACTGAGGAAATGATTCCATTGATGGTAAGAGATATTAAGGAGAAGTGATTGTTGCTTCCTTGTATTTTTGATTTGTTTGGGTTTTGTTGTTGTTGTTAGTGGTGGAGTTATGTTTGTCTGGCTATCTTCTTTTGGTTTGTTGGAAGATTACTTTCTTGCTTTTTCTAGGGTAAAATTTCCCTCCATGTTTCCCTCGATTATTTTTTGTAGGGCTGGATTTTGGAAAGATACTGTGTAAATTTGGTTTTGTCACGGAATATCTTGGTTTCTCCATGTATGGTAATTGAGAGTTTTGCTGGGTATAGTAGCCTAGGCTGCCATTTGTGTTCTCTTAGGGTCGGTATGACATATGTCCCGGGTCTTCTGGCTTTTATAGTCTCTGGTGAGAAGTCTAGTGTAATTCTGATAGGTCTGCCTTTATATGTTACTTGACCTTTTCCCTTACTGCTTTTAATATTCTTTCTTTGTTTTGTGCATTTGGAGTTTTGATTATTATGTGACATGGGGTGTATTTCTTTTCTGATCTAGTTCATTTGGAGTTCTGTAGGCTTCTTGTATGTTCATGGCATCTCTTTCTTTAGGTTAGAGAAGTTTTCTTTTATAATTTTGTTGAAGATATTTACTAGTCCTTTAAGTTGGGAATTTTTGCTTTCTTCTATACCTATTATCCTTAGGTTTGGTCCTTTCATTGTGTTCTGGATTTTTGGATGTTTTTGGGCTAAGGAGTTTTTGCATTTTCTATTTTTTTTGACAGTTGTAGGAATGTTTTCTATGGTATCTTCTGCACCTGAGATTCTCTTCTGTTGGGAGCTGACTTTTAGCAGAAAGCAGCTATCAAATTTGCAGCCATATACCCTGACAAGAGATTTGTTTTCAACAGCCTACAACAGCTGAGCACACTCTGATAAATATCTTGCTTATCTCACATACCTTGTTCTGCTGTTTAGTGACCCCAGCTGCATGGTGCACATGGTAAAGTGTCTTCAGCTGTGTTCCTCTGCTTGTGTTTATAAATACCCAGGATTTTCTTGCAAGGAGAGAGACAATAAGAGGAGACACTAAGAGAGAGGAGACAATAAGAGAGACAATAAACAGAGAAATGAGACTTGGAATCACACCCTGTCTTGTCTCCATTCCTCGTGTCTCTTCCCCCTCCATTCCACACTCTCTTTCTTGACCAGAGCACTTAGCCCCAAAACGTGGGGCAGTGTGGTTGTCAACACTCTTCTTCTATCTCTTGTATTCTGTTGGTGATGCTCGCATCACCATGACTTCTGATCTCTTTCCTAGATTTTCTATCTCCTGGGTAGTCTCCCTTTGTGATTTCTTCATTGTTTCTACTTCCATTTTTATGTTCTGAATAGTTTTGTTCAATTTCTTCACCTGTTTGGTTGTGGTTTTTTTGTAACTCTTTAAGGGATTTTTGTATTTCTTTTTAAAGGGCTTCTACCTGTTTACATGTATTTCTTTGAAGAAGTTAATAATTTCTTTGAAGAAGTTATTTATATCCTTCTTAAAGTCTTCTATCACTATCATGAGAAGTGATTTTAAACCTGAATCTTGCTTTTCTGGTGTCATTGGGTATTCAGGTCTTGCTATGGTGGCAGAACTAGTTTCTGATGATGCCAAATAACCTTGATTTCTGTTGCTTATGTTCTTGTGCTTGCCTTTCACCATATGGTTATTTCTAGTGCTACCTTCACTCACTATCTCTGACTGGAGCCTGGCTGTACTATTATTTTGGTTGAGTCAGAACTCCTCAGAGTCCAGCTGTCTCTGTGATCCTGTGATCCTGAGACCCTGGTTGTGATAGTTCCTGGGAATCAGGCTGCTTCTGGGCTCCTAAAATCCTGGTGTGCCCAAGGTTGTGAGATCCTATGATCCTATTATCTTATGTTCCTATGTGTTAGAGCTCCTGGGAGTCCAGTCTCCTCTGGGTTTTGGGGGATTGAGTGCATAGCTGAAGCCTTAGTGTACTACAGTATACTTGAAATGTTAATGTATTTTCTAAGCTCATCCAAAGTTTGAAATCGTAACTGTTGTGTTTCATGAAATAAGAGCCAGAGTAGGTTTGTTAGAACCAGGTATAGTAAGAATTAGAGGGGTGCTCAGGAGAGTTCAGGCTGAGGCATCCCTAACCCCTGTGGTACCAGCCACAGTATAGAATAGAGTTTGATATATAGTTTGGTATCATAGAGATAGAGATAGAGATAGAGATAGAGATAGAGATAGACCTCGAGATAGAGATAGACATAGATATAGATATTTTGGTATAGTACAAAGTTTATTTAAAGCATAGGAAGGGGAGTTGAGTATGAATGAGAAAGTAGTAGAGGCAGATGAAGAGAAAAAGAAAGAGAAAGAGAGAGGAAGAGGAGCGGATAGAAAGAAAAAGAAGAGAAGAGGCAGTCCAGAAACACATGGAGAAACAGGGGCAAGGGGGAAGAGAACATAGCTAGAAAGTGGTCAGGAAGTGTAGGAAATTAAGAGAATAAGAGAGTGAAGAGGAGCAAAAAGCCACTTTCATAGTGAGTCAGGTGTACCTTGCTATTGCCAGGTAACTTTTGTGTGGAGCCTAAAAAATGATAACATTTCTTCATTTTTGATTAATTTAAAAGAAAAGGAAAAATCTAGAAAGAGACAATTGTGGAGCAACAATAGATTTGTCATGATCTTTAGTTACTTCTTGCTGATTTTGAAATGACATGTCTTGGGAAAACCAAGAAAATGTGGATTGTGACATTGGTCCAATCATAGAGAGTTGGCTGTTTCCTTGCTATCCAGGGGCTGTGGAACCATCTCTAGATAAAAGGAACAGGTTCAGTTGAAGCATCTGTGTCGATGAGAGTAGATTGGAGCATGTGGGTTGCATCTTTGGAGCTGTCTTGCATGTTGATTTTCAGTAAACTCCTGGACCTGACAAGATGATGAAACATTATGTTTGTGTGTGTATGTGTATGTGTGTGTGTGTGTATGTGTAGTAGTAGTAGTAGTAATGTAGTAGTAATAGTAGTAACAGTAGCAGTAGTAGTTGTAGAAAATAATACATGTATACTATAAATACATTATATATACATATGATATATACATCATATATACAATATATACTTTATAGATATAGACTACATAAAATATATATTACATATATAATATACATGTGTATACACACACACACATATATATGTGTATATATATATATATATATATATATATATATATATATATATGAATAATGTTAAGAACATTTTGGGAGAAAAAGAACTTTTTGTAGGTGTACATTTGAAACCTATAGGTCTTGGTGTTTGAAGTGAGATGAGTCCCAATCCCAGGGAACAGAAGAGGAATTCTACCCTCTAGAAGAGGCCTCAAGTGGGAACTTAGGCTATTGATGGGCAGATGTACTCACCCAAATTCAGTCTCTTTGGTCCATGGGAGGTAGATCTGACTGTGTTATTGGAGAGTATAAGTTTTCAAAAGAGAGAAATTTGTTAACAGCATGAACAATCTTTAAGATGAGCTTAGGGAAGACAAAAATGTTTCATGGAGCAGAAGGAGCAAGAAGGGCTTTTTCTTCTCTCTAGAAGACTGAATGTATATAAATAGATGTAGTATAATCAGAAACATTTTGAAGAATATATTTGAAGATAATTAACAGAAACTAAAAAATTTGATGACCTTGTGAATATGATAATTGATCATATAGATTAGCCTGAATAACACCTTAAAGACTATAATTAAAAGACAAACAAAAGAAACTTATATTTGTAACTATGACAGCTGATAGTATAGATTTAGCACAAGAAGCACTTTTAGTCTGTGGGTTAAGGACAATCAAAGGAAACTTAAAATTTAAACTTGTGATTATAAAAATTGGATCATGGAATGGAATGTTTTAATAGGGTTAGGCTAATTTATAAGAACTCTATTATTAATGTTAGGTCAGTGTCATAACAAGGGGTGGAAATATGTAGCATTTATTCACTGGGAAGTGAGATTAGAACAGGAAGTAACAGAAGGTTGTATCTGTGAAGGTTACATCTGAACTTCTGTATCTTATATCATGAAGCCTGAGAGTAAGGCAAATCTGTCTTTGGTAAAAGATCTGGCACTCTAAACTAGTTAACAAATTGACTAATGAGATATTAAGGTGGTTAATTACCTTGGGGGAAAGAGCTAGAGGTCTGTTTTCTAGCTGTAGTTTGCTTAGCTGTCAATGTACAGAAATTTGAGAAAAATAAATTAAAATCTAGACATCATTAATTAAAATGACAGAGGTTGGTCAATAGTCCACTACCTAGTAAATTTTCTAGGTCCCTGTGTTCTCCATCACAACTCTGGGCAGAGTCAGTGTGTCAATTATGCCCAGAAGAGAAGAAGCTTTTTTTTCCCTGTAGAATAGGAACATGGGAGAATTGACTCACCTTGACCTAGGCAGTAGGAGACATTTAATACTCTGGGTGTCCTCAATTTCACAACAGCATAAGCTGATGTCTGGCAGCTGCAAGGAAATGAAGCATTGTTTCTCAGTGGTTTTTATAACACAATCTTGGCAGTCTTGTCACTGTGCCTACATTTTCTTGGAGACCTTGGTGGGAATGTGGGGGGTTGTAACTCTTATGCCTTGGGAGTCTCAGTCTGTCCTAATAACCTTAAACATGTACTGTTACATTTAGCAGATTTCTGAGAAGACTGACAGCTAGTATATATTAAGCATATCTGAGTTAGGCAATCTCTATCTTAAATCAGTGATCTTTAACCTTTTTACTGTTGTAAATCTTTAAATTACTATTAAAATTACTACTTACCAAGGCAGGATAGAAATCAGAGACCCTAAGTCAGCATGTTCTAAGGTGATAAGGCAGTGAGGTAGAAATTGCCCATAACAAAGATGGTGGGTGGTCATGGGACTATCATTAACTAAGATGGCAGTGAAGCTACAGCCAGTCATGTGACCTCCCTTAGCTAAGATGGCACTGAAGCAAAGGCATAGGAAAACCTTATCTGCCCACAAAAAAGATGGTATACACTCATAAGACTGCCCCTAATCAAGATGGTGATAAAGCTACAGCTCTGACTAAAGAAATGTCACATATTTGTCACATATTGAAATGGCAGAAATGGCTGTATATCACTAGATAAAAACATATAAAAGGACAAACATATAGAGATAAATGGACATGTTTTTTTTTTTTTCTGGTGGGCAAGAGGTCTCTGATTTCACCATAGTTGGCCTGTATCTCTGTGAACAGAGCAGTGGGTTTGATCTGTGCATGGAGCAACTGAGCTTCCATACCTGGTTTAGAGCTGATGCAGAACAGAATGAAAAGAAACCAGAGAGTTTACAGTGGTGGTGGTGAACAGGCCCCAGGAGCACAGAAGCATAGGCAGCAGCTCAATCTGGTGTGAGCAGGGCAGAAATGAAGCAGGGCAAGGGAGCAAGCACCTTGGGGAGGTGCGGGGAGTAAGAGGCAGTGCCTACAACTCTGCTCTAGCATAGCAAGAATTTTGCCCACATGAGGTTGGGTTGGGCAGGGAGCAAGAAAGCAAGGGTGAAAGTGGAGAGAGGAGGCTAGAGGCAGCTGCAGAGGCAATGGCAGAATCATGGGGGAACACTGTTTCTCAATAGTTATCATACCACAATCTAAGCAGTCTTGTCACTTATGCAGGAGGGAGATCAAAGAAAGAAAGCAGCAAGAGATGGGGTGGTAGGACGGGGCCCTACATAGTAATCTTTCAATTTTTCCAGAAGGCAGAAGGGAGAGTTGTAAAAGTTTATTTTTTTTAAGTACCTTTTGACACCCGTGCAGAGTTTTTGCTTAGTGGATATTGGGGCCAAATTTAGCTTGTGAAGTTTTAAGCCTTTAAGAATGAGCGACATCCCAGTATAGAACCTGGGATTGGCTGGGAAGACATATGCTTTCTGGGTGAGAGTGCAGTTATTAATTACCCCTATCAGCATCCTGAGGATAAGTTAATAACTAAACAACAGAAGGGTCAGATCACCAATACATCAAGCATTGAATTGAGGTCTGAGCTCAGGCCAGTACCTGAGTGGGCAGTGAGGAGAATGGTTTACCCAGGCCTGAGGTTTCACAGCTGTAATAAAAGGAAATGACACAGAGGAGAGAGAAAATCTCACTAAAGGGAACATGTCCTAAGATAAGGATACAGCAAAGAGGCCAGTCATAAAGACTGTGAATGTCAACATCCACAAGAACACCACAGGGTGGCTGCTAGCTCAACAACCCTACCTTGGACCAGGGAATGTTTACACTGACCACTGTCTGAGAGAGAGCTTACCAACTTGATATGTTTTGAATGGGTAGTAGTTCTATCCTGCAATCTGTTGAATGGAAATTTCATGTGGCAATGGGAGATGTTAACCTGGGAACCTGCAAGTTGTTAAATATGAGTCACAACACCAATGTGCTTTATAAAAAAAAAAAAAATCGAGGATCTGTTTGATAGCACCAGCTATGGTGATGGTGGGATTGGTTATCTGGTAGGCCCATGCTGAGGCATCCCATCCCCCTGAGGTACCAAACATATGACAGGTTTGGTATAGAATAGTTTACTTAGAGCATGGGAAGGGAGTTGAATAGGGATGATAAGGGAGGAGAGGGAGAGCGAGAGAGAGGGAGAGGGAGAGAGCACTTAGGACAAATTGAAACTAAAATCTAAAATGTATCTATAATTGAATCCACCAGAATGAATAAATAATTTCTAGTTCTTCTTTTTAGATCAACTTTAGATCAACTTTAACCACCAAACGACCTCCAACAGAAATGACAGGACCTGGAAGCCAAGAGCTGGGGCTCCACACAGATCAGCATTCAGAAATTCTGTTATGTGTGGACCATTAGCAACTTTTCATTTTGCATTCGTGGAATTCAGAGAAAGTTTTCAAGCCCAGTGTTCTCACTAAAGGCCAATGACGAATTGACATGGTGTTTAAGAGTTCTTGCAAACGGGGTCGATGAAGAAAGCAAAGACTACCTGTCAGTTTACTTGGTGTTGCTCAGCTGTCAAGAGAGACCAGTTTGGGCAAAGTTTGAGTTCTGGATCTTAAATTCCCAAGGAGAGAAATATCAAAGAACAAAGAGCACAAAAATCACTAGCTTTCTGCAAAACCAACAATGGGGATTCAAAAAGTTCATTCTCCAACGTCTCCTCCTCTCCCATCAGCATTGGCTTCTCTCTGAAGACCAGCTCACCCTCTGCTGCAAGTAGGGCATAGTAAGAGACTTCTTTTGCATGCCTGGAAAGAACATGACACCTGCAATCATGGATCCTTGGCACACACTGGCAGATGACCTAAGGGAGTTGTGGGAAAAATCTCTCTTCACAGACTGTTGCCTGTTGGTGGCTGGCCATGAATTCAGGGCTCACAAGGCCATCCTAGCAGCTCGCTCTCTAGTTTTCAGAGCCATGTTTGAACATGAAATGAAGGAAAGCCTAACAAATCAAGTTGAGATCCATGACCTGGATCCCAAGTCTTCAAGGAGATGATGGACTTTATCTACACTGGGAAGGCACCATACCTGCATAGCCACTCCATGGCCACTGGTGTGCTGGCAGCTGCTGACAAGTATGGCCTAGAGGGCTTGATGGTCATGTGTGAGGATGTCCTCTGCAGGAACCTCTCAGTGGAGAATGCTGCACACACTCTCATCCTGGCTGACCTCCACAGCAGAGAGGAGCTGAAGTCGCAGGCTCTGGATTTCATTTCAGTTCATGCTTCTGAGATCTCTGAGACTTCAGGGTGGAAGTCAATGGTGGAGTCACAACCCCCTCTTGGTGGCTGAAGCATTCCACTCCCTGGCTTCTGCACAGTATTTTCTTGAAGCCCTCACTCAAATGCCTAAAATGATTTTAGGGGCTAGACAGATATGACCAACACTTTTCTTCCAACAGCAACATTTGGTGTTATAACCAAAGACTTCTGGTTAGAATATACTATTGCTGCAGCATTTACACTGAATCTGGGAAAAGGCAGTATGGTGGTTCAGATTGAAAACAGCTGTAATATATTAAAATGGCAGATGTGGAAAGGGCAGCACAGGAGTCTAGGACACTCTACCTGACATCTACCCTGCTGATGGTCTTGTTTGGGTTTTTAAGACTCAGTTCATAGGAACTTACCTGTAACTGGTGATTCAGAGGCTCTGAGTCCTTTCTCTGCTCTCCATGACCACAAAAAAGTATCTGTTCACAAAAGCTTAACTATTGGGTTGTAATATGTGTCTCAGACCAGTTGTTGGATTAAAGCATGTCCTGAGTCTGCCCTGCCAAGAGGCTAAGGCCACTTGGTGAGACAGAGGCTTGGAAAGTTTGACTATACTCTCTCCAAGCTGGCACCCTGCAGGCATGGGGCTATGGAAAGCCTCAGGACCCCACTCTGGGGGCGAGAAGTGCAGTTTGAAATACGAGGGGAGCCAGAGCTAGTTTGTCTGGCTCTCGGTCTTTTAGGCACCCATGTTGGGCTATGGGAGCTGTGGAAGTTCTGAGAACAAAGTGGAGGCCAAGGTCTGGATTGGCACATGGACAAAGGGAAGAGAAAAGGAGAGATGCTCCGGCTGTTTGCCATGGGGATGACAAGTTCTTGGCTTGATTTCAGCAGCTTGCTTGGCTTGCTTGGGTTGGTGGTTGCTGTGGCTGGGAATGCGGAGACGTCTTCTGTGGGAGATTGGAAGGAAGCTCTATAGATGAAGGCCTGCTCCACTGCTCCTCACAGTGGATCCTCAATGAAAGAGAAATGGTCCATGATTTTAAGTTGTTTATTGTCATGGTGGAAAGTAAATGATAAACCATACCCCAGTTTTCTCAGGGCAAGCCTAAGGTTAAATACCTTTTGTAGAAAGGGTCTGGGAAGGAATGCTTAATTGACTATGTCCCTCTAGACTTTAGGTACTTCATTAATATGAGGATCTGCCTTGAGGCTCCTTGGCTTGTAGGCATGCCCTCTACATGTGGAGGGGCTAGTAGGGGTGTTGCCCTACGTGACCAAAGGATACAAGTCTATCAAGAGCTGTGGCACCATGTCAGGAGACTGGAGTATGGGGATGTGACAAATGCCTACCATCCCTTGCAGGGAACTGTGCGGGGTCACCTGCTGGGTCACTGGGGTTTCAAACCTAGCTCAACCAGAAAGCAGGCTGCCTTTTAGGGTCCTATATTAGCCTAGTAAAATAGCATATGAATAGAACTTTTAGAATCAGTCTATGGATTCCAGAGATGTTTATGTTTAGAAAAGTTCCGTGTACAAAGACTCTGGTTCAATTTCCAGCACACACAGGAGAGTTTTTAACCACCTGTAACTAGTTATCCAGAGGATCTGAGGCCCTGCTCTGGTCTACATGGCCACAAACACCTCTGTAGACAAAACCTGATCCTAATAAAATACAATATGAATAAAACTTTTGAAATAAGTCTGTGGTTTCCAGAGATGTTTATGTTCAGAATAGTCTTGTGTAGTCCAATCAGCTAAGCTCAGCTGTGGGTGTTTGTGCAGACCCCTCACTATCCTTCTAGTATCAGAAATCCTTGGTTTCTTTATTGGAGTTTAATGTTGGCAAATGAGAACTCCTCCATCATGCTCTTATGACAGCTGAGAAGAATATGGCAAAGTGAAGGGAGTCTACACCTTCTGGGAGAGAAGTGTTTGTGGGTCAAGGCATGAAAAATCTTTAAGGTATTTTGATATTAGTAGGGATTGATTCTTTATTGATTCATACTCCCTAGGACAGTGGTTCTATAACTTCCTAATGCTGTGCCCCCTTAATACAGTTCTTTATGTTGTGGTCAGCAAATCATTAAATTACTTTGTGGCTACTTCATAACTGTAATGTTGCTACTGTTAGGAGTCCTACTGTAAATACCTGATATAGAAGATATCTTGTATTCAATGCCTATGAAAGGGTCATTAGGCTGCCAAAGAGGATAGGAACCAACAGGATGAGAACCATAACTCCACACCATGCCTGCCAGAACAGGTAGACTGTTTACAGATCTTGTCTTCCTTCAGTTCTTGCAGACCCAATCACACAATCAAAACCCCACCTTTGTAGCACACCACCTGTGGGAGCCTTCACTGCCCATTCATCACATGTCCTGTAGATCTCACAGATTTTCCCCTTCTAACCCCGTTCCCCCGAAACTTTGCTCTGTCTCGGCCCAAAAGCCAGGCTTGCACACCCACGGAAACAAGTGCTACTCTTTGTATGGTAACAGAAGCCTAAAGGCAGATCCACACCTCTCTCTCTTCCCTCCCCCACTTACTATTTCCCCATTCTCATTTTCAGTACTGCAGCACCAACCCCAGTGGATCACAGAGAAATTCTCCCCCAATCTTCCTACCCCCAATCCATTCCATTTCAGCCTGCAAGAATTCACTAAGAACACCACAAAAGAAAAGGGCTGGGAAACAATTCTGAGTCCCACAGACCATTCCTTTTTAAGCTCCCTCCCCCTAACTCCTTGCTATATTCTAGTCCCTAACTCCTGCATGCACTCACTGAAAACTCCCTGACCAATCCTGACAGGGAAGCATGGAAGCCACCTGTACATCTTCCCCTCTCCTTCAGTTCTTGTAGTACCACACCTACCAGCCTAATCCCCAACTCTATAGCAAACATTTGGGGTAAACTATGTTCACTCTCCCCCAGTCCCAAGCAGACAAAGTAAGCAGATTCTGGTATAATGTCCTCCCTCCTGTGAACCCCTTCAGACTTCTAACATCCCCATTCCTTAATGTCAGTTCCCAATCCCCAGAAACATTGAACCACAAGTGGCCAAAGTTATTAGGTCCAAAGGAAAGTTCCTGCCTAACAGCAGTGATGGCTGTTCTCAATTGTCAACTTGACAATATCTGGAATAAACTACAATACAGAATTTGTAAACCTCTTGTAAAAATGTAAAGAGAGGTTCATGTCCAGGACTAGTAGTACAGGCCTTTAATCCCAGCATTCAGGAAACAGACACACACAGATCTCGGAGTTCAATGTCAGTTTACAGAACAATTTCTAAGCCACCAAGCCTAGGCAGTGAAAGTGTAATAGAACAAAGGCAGCATGTTCTAGTCCCATAAAGCAGCAGCCATGGGCAGCTTGGGCCACCTGGCTTTAGGCTAGAGTGCCTTCCAGCACCAAGCTTGCTTGCATGATGACATGCTTCCCACCATGGTGATAATGGACTAATCCTCCAAAATGGCAAAGCAGCTCCAGCTAAATGTTTGTATAAGTGTTGCTTTGGTCATGTGTCTTCCAAGCCATAAAACTGTAACTAAGACAACATACAGCAATTACACTCTTCAAAAATCCAGAGAGGAAACCAAAAACAAGAAGCAGAACTGCTACCCAACACACACAATTGTAGAAACTAAAATCTAAATCTTTAATCATTGCAATGCTGGAATCTTAGATGCTAGCCTAAACAATAGACAGCCAATACATTTAGTCCCTTATTTCCAGACAGTTAACGCTCCAGATAATAAAAGACTCATCTGGGCCAGACAGCATTACAGAGGAAGTGAGGATAGCCACTGGGTGCCGGTTGATGGTGTTGAAATTTGATCTTCTGGGTGTAGGACACTTGCACATTTAAAACTGGCAGTCTTTTCTATTTAAGGTGACACTCTTCAGTTGTCCCCTCTCTTTCTGTGTGTGTGTGTGTGTGTGTGTGTATGTGTGTGTGGTGTGTGTGTATGTGTGTGTGCGTGTGTGTGTGGTGTGTGTGTATTCGCATGGATATGTGTTTGTGTACTGAAATTGTACATCAACTTTTACTCTAGCAAGAACCGTCTCTACCAAAGAAATTGCTCTTGGGTTGGCTCAATAGAGTTAGCCCTAACTGTCTAATGGGGGCCTGCTAGTTTCACTGCTTTTTCTTTCTGTGCTAGGGATTGCTAGATAAACAGAATAATCTCCATGTTCCACAAAGGAACACAGAAGCAAAGCAATTATTTTTGTTGAAAGGTGCACCAAGACCCAACTAGAGTTAGCAAGCATACAGGGATAGATAATGACTGCCCTAAGCTCCCCCCACCCCAATTGCCCAGAGTCTGTCGTGATTGGCTAGTTTTAACATAATAATTACAAAGGAAATGAAAAACAAATGGAAGGGGTTGGCCACATAAGGGAAGGCTGCAGTCTTTATGTAAACAAAATTTTATCTGGTTGGGGGTAGTCTAACATTTGGATAGTGGTGGCATAAGCATTTAATTCCAGCACTCAGAAGGCAGAGGTGGGTGGATCTCTAGGCCAGCGCGGTCTACACAGTGAGTTCAAGCCAGCCAAGACTATACAGTGATACCCTGTATCAAAAAAGAAAACAAAAAGAAAGAAACGAACAAAAATCTGCATAGAGTTGGAGAGATGGTTCATAAGTTTAAAAGCACTGGTTAGATTCTGAGCGCCCGATGGCAGCTCACAGCTGTTTGCAGTTCCAGGGGATTGGATGTCTTCTTTTGGTTTCTATGGGCACCAGGCATACATGTGGTACACAGACAAAACACCCATATAGATAGAGTCAAATAGCAATAATAATTGCTCTCTACTCTGTTTTACAGAGTATGACTTCAAGTTTATATGCCTTCAAGTTCACTAATCTGGAACATTCAATCTTCTGTCTATCCGATCAAGTTTCTTTTACCTAAGATATTCATTTTTATCTGAAAGTTTTCTCTTTTGTTGGAGGATAGAGCTAGAGGTGCCTGACATGAAGGACTAGAGTTGGTTACTTACCACAATTCTAAACAACAGTGAGAATACAACAGGAAAGGGATTATGGAGTTTATTTTTGAGTTCCTAAGGTCAGAAAGACAGTGGTCTAGTGACACCCCGAGAACTGCCTTCAAGGGGCTAGGAACAGCTGCAAGATTGTACAGTACCCCAAATTGTGGTTGGGGACAGTATGCAAGTTAGCCTAGAAACGTGTAGTAGTCTTAGGCTCTGGTCTGGTAGATCCTTGTCTGAGGCTTTATCTTTCAAGGTCCCTATTGCAACTGGGAAATTATTAGCTCTTGTGGGTTAGTTCCAGTTCCTATAATAGGGTGCAAGACTTCAGGGGTCATTGTTTCTGGAATTTGAGGTAATCTGGGAAGTAGAAATAACACAGAGAATGAACAAGTTAGAGGAGCAAAATGGAGACAGGGCTGTGATTTGAGAAGCAGATAGAAGAAGATGAAAGCTGTTGATGTATGGCAAGTCTACAATTCTCAACGTCAGACAGGATGGTCAGGAGTCCAATGTCATTCTCAGCCACTGTTGAATTTGAGGCCATCCTGAGATACATGAGACTGTGTGTGGTGTGTGGTGTGTGGTGTGTGGTGTGTGGTGTGTGGTGTGTGGTGTGTGTTTATCATCCTTGTATCATCATTAGTTTTGTACTAATACTTGTAGCACAAGTCCTCCCAACCTACACTTTTCAGGCTCTATAGTAAAAAAAAAAATGTCTACGTATATCTGGACCAAAGGCTAAGTAGATAAAGGCACTTGCTACCAAGCCTGATGATCTGAGTTGAAGTCCCATGATCTACATGGTAAAATAAGAGAGGGAACTCCTTCAATTTGTTGTCTGACCTTCACACATATTCTGCTACATGTATGCAGTAATGTGCATGCACACACACTAGCAAGTAAATAAGTAAACAAATGTAATAAAGAATTATGAAAAGAAAACTCTTATTGTGACAATGTAGACATGTTAAATGAAATAGGCACCGATAAACCAATGTCATGTGACCTCACTTATAAGCATAATCTAAATCAATAGAACTTATAGAAGCAGACAGTAAGATGGTTGTCAGATTCAGTGGGGGAGGGCTGGGGACTGGGGAGATGGTGGTTAAAGAAAACAAAATTTCAGTTAAGAAAGCTTAATAGGGCTATTATAAAGCATCATGGCAACTATAATTAATGCAAGGGTATTTTATGCTCGACAGGCAGTGATAGAGTGTCATCACTACAAAAAGCCATAGGTATCTGAGGTAAGATGTTAGTCAGCTTGTTTTAGCCATTCCACTGTGAACATGTTTTAGACATCATGTTGTGTTGACTATATATTTTATTTGTTAATAAAAGTACTTTGACACTGTTTCATGTATCTTGTCTTTCTGTGTGGCAACCAAGGTATTCTTTCAGGTTAGAGGCTAAACTGAGTTACTGATACTGCCCCTTTGCTGCTTGTTTCTGCACTTCCCTTGGACTTGTTCTCACCAGACATCCTTCAGGAGGGATGCCCCCTTAAATTGTTATGCACTGGGCAAGGCACCTAAATGAGTCTCTGGATCATGGAAAGGCAAATCTTCCCTTTGAATGATTGAAGAGGTGCTTGGAATGAGGAAGTACGTGCCCATTTTCAAGCTACTACAATTAATTTGCATCATTGGTATTTTGATTCAATATTTAGGGTTATTGCATATTCTTATTTCATTTCTGGAGTAGTCTGGCAGATGAACTCATTTACTGGTGTGTGCCTTGGCCTTCCAGATTTCAACTCTTTGAATATATCATAGTCCTTTCTGTCTTGGTGTCTTCTAGGTTGTCTGTCCTCTGCTTGCCATGAAGCTGCTTGCCCCAGCTTCTCCCATAGCTAACTCCTCTCCTGCCCTTTGGTGTCAGTGTAGCTTCTGCTTTCTCAGAAAGGGCTTCCCTGTCAAAGGTAAACACATGCAATGTAACAAATGCTATAATTGCTTCATGTGCATGATTATTTGATCTGAGTTAGACCTTCATTAAGTTGTAGTAGCCAACTTAAAGTAGCCGAAATTTCCTTTTAGGTAATTATCATAGTTATAATTCAATCTAAATTTGTAAGCTTCCTAGTTCCTTTAGAAAACCATGTGGGTTTTTAAAAAAATGTCTTTTGGCTTTGTTCTGTATCTGTAGTACCTAGGCACTGGAAAGCGGTTACTGAGAGGAGAAAAAGAAAGCCCTACCCAAGATAGGGTCTCACTTGGTCTAAGTTCACTTTCAACTCATTATATAGCCAAAGGGTGTTCTTCAACTGTTGGTCCTTCTTCCTTAGCTCTCCAAGTACTGGGATTATAGACATAAGCGTCTTGTTTCTCTTGATATACATGCTTCAGGAACCTGGATGGTACCAGTCCATCAGTAGACAGTCAAGTCAATGACATTGGGTTCCAAATCCCTCAAGACTGAGGAATGGGCAAGGAAAAGGAGGAGTTGTAACTGGGTCTTCCATTCCAGACCACTTCAACAGTAATGGAATGAGGGGAATGATAAGATGGCTTAGTGGGTAAGAGTTCCTGTTGTCATTCCTAAAGACCTGAGATCAATACCCAGGGTCCACATGGTGGAAGAAGAGAACCACTCTTACAGATTGTCCTCTAATCTCCACATGTGAGCTGTGACATAAACATGTGCATACATACACACACACACATACATACACACACACACACACAGACAGATACACACATAGACACTAAATCAATAAGTGTTTATAAAAACTTAGAAAGTGGCTGTGGAAGTGTGGTGCCCTCCTGGGGTAGATGAAGCCCATCATCTCCTTGAACACTTAGGGATCCAGGTCATAGATCTCATTGTGGTTCATTAGTGCTCTCTTTCATTTCATGTTCAAACATGGCTCTGAAAACTGGAGAGCAAGCTGCTAGGATGGCCTTGTGAGCCCTAAATTCATGTCTACCTACCAAGAGGCAGCAGTCTGTAAACAGGGAATTCTCCCACAGGTCCCCTAGGTCATCTGTCACCACATGCCTTGGATCCTGGATTGCAGGTTTCATGTTCTATCCAGGATTGCTGAAGAAGGCTTCTACTATGTCCACCTTGCAGCAGAGGATGAGCTGTTCTTCAGGGAGAAGCCAATTCGGATGAGAGAGGAGAAAATCTCAAAGGATTAACTTTTTAAATCCCCAGTGTTGGTTTTTCAGAAAGCTTACCACAGTGGGTCTCTTCATACTCTGATATTTCTCTCCTTGGGCATTTATTATCCACAACTGGAACTTTGCCCAAACTGGGATCTCTGGACAGCTGAGCAACACCAGGTAAACTGACAGGTAATCTTTCCTTTCTTTGTCACCCCTGTTGGGAAGTACTCTCAAACACCATGCTACTTTGTCTTTGTACTCTATTGAGAACACTGGACTTGTAATCCTTTTCTAAATTCCCTCCATGCACAATGAAAAGTTAATAATGGTCCACTCGTAGCAGAATTTCTGAACAGTGATATGGACATAGCCCCAGGTTGTGTCTTCCAGATCCCCTGACATTTCTGCTGGAGTTATTTTTGAGGTTAAATTTTATCTGAGAAGAAGTAGAAGTTACTTACTCTTCACCCTGTAGGATACAATTATAGATACTCCTTAGATTTTAGTTTCAGTTTCTCCTAAACAGGCCATTCTATGGTGCTGTTTTTCTATGCAATTTTTGCTCTAGGCTTCAATATTTGTTATACAGGAAACAGGAAACGATGCAGACCCATAGTCACTCTAAATCACTCTCTCTCTCTCTCTCTCTCTCTCTCTCTCTCTCTCTCTCTCTCTCTCTCTCTCTCTCTCTCTTTGTGTGTGTGTGTATGTGTGTGTGTAACTCCCTCCCTCCCTTCTTCCCAACAATAGAAGAGTTTGGAAAATTTTGTACATTCTCATTTCAGGTGTGTGTTGGGAACCAACTTCTAGCAGAAAGTGGCTATCATCTTTGCAGCCATCTGAAACCATGTACCCTGACAAGAAACTTGTTTTTCAACAGCCTACAACAGCTGAGCACACTCTGATAAATATCTTGTTTTTCCCACATATCTTCTTTTGCTGTTTAGTGCCCCCATCTGCAAGGCTCACTTGCTATCCACACTATACATGCCTGTAATATGCACACAGTATCCACACCTGCAAGGTGCACGTGTTATCTATCCATGCCTACGAGACACATGGCAAAAGCATATAAATACCCAGATTTCCTTTCAATAAATGAGATTGATCAGAACCTCTGTCTTGTCTCCATTCTTGGAATCTCTTCCCCTTCATCCCCACTGTCTCTCTTGCTAGACCCTGACCCAAGGACTGGAGCAGCAGCTCAGGCCGGGAAAGGTGTGTTGTATTAGTCAGGGTCCTTTAGAAAATGTACACAATCAATTTCTCTACATAAAGAGAAAGTGGGTGTTTGAGAAAAACCTGTAGGGTGAGATCCAGCTAATATAACAATGGCTAAAGCTTGCAATTAGACCATGACGTTTGATGAACCAAGGATTCTTCAGTATATACAGGAATTCTGAAGAAGTAGGTTCTCATGCCAAGGAGAAGTGGACTTGCTACTAAGATTAGAGCAAACAGGAAAACACAAAGCTTCCTTCTTCTATGTTCATATATAGACCACCAGCAGAAGGTGTGGCCAAGTTAAGGGTGTGTCTTCTAGTCTCAGGATCTGGATTAAAGGTGTGTATTTTCCTGCCTCAAGACTCTGATTAAAGGTATGTGTTTTTCTACTCAAAGAGTCTGTATTTGAACTGGATCTATCTACTTCAACTTAAGCAAAAAAATTTTAAAAGGCATGCTCTCCATTCTTGTACATTACTTAAGTCCACAGGTAGTCAAGACAGGAAGAATAGCCATCACCAGTGTACTTTGCTTACTGGGGTCAATCTTCTATAAATGAAGGGATCATGTCAATCTCTGAACAGCTATTATTTACCCATATGCTGGTCTTACATGGATTCCTGACATAAACATGATCAGGGAAGTTATATTTTCCTTAACTTGTCTGAAGTCTGAGTGTTCACAAAATGTAAGGCATGTGGAAGAACTCCTATATGGTGGGCAGGAAGCAGAGCCCCAACACTCTGAAGATAGCTTTCTTCTTTCTAGTGTGTTACACCGATATCACCTACAGACCTTGTGATTACCCCTCCCAATTTGGTTTATGGTCTTGTACTTCCCCTCAGTAATTTCTCCTTAGACTTTTCATAATCACTTAAGGAATATCCTAAATGGTTCTAATTCAATCACTTTAATTGGCAGGATTCAGCTTATCAATGCCTCATAATCTGCATCCTCCACTGGTGAGTTCTGTCCTCTTGGAACTTGGACTTGGAACTGCCATACTTTTTCTGCCTTTCCTAAAAGGGAGAGATTTTGTTGTTTTCTAAGGGCTGCAGCATATATTCAAGAGATATCAAACATTAGGGTCTATTAATACTGCCCTTATGTAAAATAAGGTGAAAACTCTGTCTACATCTCTCATGTCTCCAGTTCTTCAAGTCTTAGACAAACAATTTAAAGGACACAGAAATAACTGCAGTGATTCAATCAGCTCAGCCACTCCCAGATTCCTGTGTGTCTCACTCCTATGCTGCTGATCCCTCAGGATAAATCAATTAATTGGCTTTGCTTTTGATCTCTCCAGTAGATTTATTTCTAGTATTCACATCAGCGACTCTTCATCAAGTTCTTTTTTTTAATACTTAACACTGTAATTCCTTTTTGCTTCAGCACAGATAAAAATGTCACCTCTATAACCAGATTATCATACATTTGCTTTTTTATTGGATATTATATTTATATGTCAGATTTATCCCCTTACCCCATTTCTCCCACCACCCAGGAACCTCCTATCCCATTTCCCCTCCTCCTGCTTCTATGAGGATGTGCCTATACCTACCCCTACCACTGCCAACTCTTCATCTGTGAATTCTCCTCACACTCCATATTCAGCTTTCATGGGAAATTAAGGACAGGGAAGAGGTCTCAAGAGACTAACTGCGAAAATCCCCCGGATTTTCATGTTCCTCAACCTGGTGTCCAAAGGCAGTCCCTATCCTCTAGCTTTAGTTCAGCTACAGATCAGCCAGAGGAGGGAGACGCTAAGGCTTTCCCTGTATCAGAGACCAGAGACGCTCAAGGGGTTGCTTGGAGACATCACACAGGGTTTAATTTTCAAATTATTAAAGAATTATAAATGCAGTATCTCAATATGGTGCCACTGCTCCCTTTACTCTTGCAATTTTAGAATCTGTTGCAGAGGAGTGGCTAACTCCTAGTGATTGGAATATGTTAGTGAGGGCAGTTCTTAGTGGTGGAGACTATCTTATTTGGAAATCAGAGTATCATGAGAATTGTAAAGAGACAGCTAGGAGAAACATTCAGGCAGGCAATGGTTGGTCCTTTGATGCCTTAGTAGGAGAAGGGCAATTTGCTTCTAGTGATAACCAGATGCAATATGACCCAGGTTTATATGCTCAAATTCAAAATGCAGCCATGAAGGCTTGGCATAAACTCCCGGTAAAGGGAGACCCTGGTGCATCTTTAACAGCAGTCAGGCAAGGGCCTGATGAACAATTTCCTGACTTTGTTCATCGATTAATGACAACAGCAGGGAGGATTTTTGGCAATGCAGAGGCAGGTGTAGATTATGTGAAACAACTTGCATATGAAAATGCTAATCCTGCCTGCCAAGCGGCCATTAGACCTTATAGGAAAAAGACAGACCTTACGGGTTATATCAGACTCTGTTCTGACATAGGTCCCTCTTATCAACAGGGCTTAGCTATGGCAGCTGCTATGCAAGGAAAATCTGTAAGAGATTTTTTGGCAAATAAAGACAGAAAGGCATGTTTTAAATATGGTAAGCCTGGACACTTTGCAAGAGATTGCAAAGTAGAAAATGAAGAGTAAATAACTTCTAGTTCTTCTTTTCATATCAACTTTAACCTCCAAACTACCTCCAACAGAAATGTCAGAGGACCTGGAAGCAGAGAGGTGGGGCTCCACACATGTAAGTATTCAGAAATTCTGCTATGAATGGACCATTGGTAACATTTCATTTTTCATGGGGAAAATTCTGAGAAAGATTACAAGCCTAGTTAGTGTTCACATTAGAGTCCAATGAGGAAATGGCTTGCTGTTTAAGTGTTTAAATCCAAATGGGATTGATGAAGAAAGCAAAAATTAGCTGTCAATTTTCTTGGTGTTGATCACTAATCCAGAGTGCAGTTTGGGCAAAGTTCAAGTTCTGGGTCATAAATTCACAAGGAGAGAAATATCCATGCATGAACAGTCCCAGTGTCATAAGCTTTCTGCTATACCAACACAGGGGATTCAAAAAGTTCATCCTTCGATTTGTCATCCTCTCCAATCTGCACTGGCTTCTCCCTGAAGACCAGTTCACTATCTGCTGCAAGGTGAGCATAGTAGGAGCTTTCCTTAGCATTCCTGGACAGATAATGACACCTGCAATCAAGGTTCCAAGGCATGTGTTGGCAGATGATCTAAGGGACCTATGGGAGAATTCCTTCTTCACATTCTGCTGCCTGTTGGTAGGTGGCCATGAATTCAGGGCTCACAAGGCCATCCTTGTCAGCTTCATTTCCCCAGTCTCATCTAGAGAGCTATGTCATAACATCAGTTGTATCTTTCCTTTCTGCCTGCCTACATCTCCTGTGAGTCCCACAGACCATTCCTTTTAAGCTCCCTCGCCCTAACTCCTTGCTGTATTCTAGCCCCTAACTCCAGCATGCACTCACTGATAACTCACTGACCAATCCTGACAGGGAAGCATGGAAGCTGCCTGTAGATCTTCCCCTCTCCTTCAGGTCTTGTAGAATCACACCTACCAGTCTAATCCTCAACTGTATACCAAACTTTTGGGGTGATCTATTTTCACTCTTTCCCCCAATCCAAGGAGAGAATGTAAGCAGATTCTGGTGTAATCTCCTACTGCCTGTAAAGCCTTCAGACATTTAACATATCCCCACTCCTAAGACTCAGCTCCCAATATCCAGAAATGTTGAATCTCAAGTGACCAAAACTATTAGTTGCAAAGAAAACTTCCTGCCTGACAGCAGTGATGGCTGTTCTCAATGGTCAAATTGATAATATCTGGAATAAGCTACAATCTAGATTTATGATGATCATGTAAAAATATTAATAGAGGTTTAGGTCCAGGCCTGGTAGTACAGGCCTTTAATCCCAGCATTCAGGAAACAGGTATGTATATCTATGAGTTCTTAGACACAATAGGGCTATTGAACACCCTCCTACCCTCTTCTCCTGTCTTCCTTTCAGAATTGCCTGTCATCCCCCAGCTCCCTTAGGTCCTCATGGGTTTTGTGACTCCCTGTGCTTCTCTGACCCTTTCTTGTGAATGCCATCACTCTCCTAGAAATTGGTTTTTCATCCTTGCCTTCTGGCCGCCACAAAAACCCTGATGCCAGGTGACCAGTCTCTCCTGGATTAACTAGGCAAAGTCCCTAACTCCCATTGAATGAGGTGAAAATACACGGAACAGCTTCTGTCTTCCTCCAGTCTAACCTGTATCCTGGAGTCTCCCATGACTATGGGGTGCAGTGCAATCTTCCTCCAGCCCTCTCTTTCATTCACAGGAAATGTATTGTCCATGCTGTCTCACTCTTTCTAGGGATGTCTTTTAGAAAATCTCCAGATTCTTCTGCACGAACATGACATGAGTGATCCTAAACTTATTCACTTTTGTGATAGAATTTGGACATAATACCCCTTAAATGATCAATCCAAAGTGTCACCTATAGACAGTCTAGATGCTAGTATTATTAGAGACTATTGCAGATACTACAGGTAATAAGGAAAATGGACAGATATTCCCTACTTCCTATTTTTCTCTTCTCCACTCCAAGCCCTGTTTGGTTTTGTCTGGTCTCTTTCCTACCCAGGCCCCTACACACACACACAAACTCACACACACACACATGCACATGCACACGCACACACTGTGTAAATGTCCTGCTTTTTTAGTTACTTGATGTATCTGTAGTTTATTGTAAAGTACAAGCAGGGAGGTAGACATGGCAGGATGGGGAGGAAGTAAATGAGCAGCCCCTCAAGCATGCACACATCCTGCACACACTTTCCCCCAGTCTGGGGCATATCTCAGCTCCCTCCTACACTATCCTCAATTTATAGAGCTCAGATTTTTTTTCCCTGTTTCTAAGTACTCTTTGTTCTCTGCTTTTTAAATTCATTTTTACAAGGATGCAGGTGTCGTTTATATATGAGTGGCATTTAAATATTGTTTTTGGCTGGTCCACTTCAATTAAGATCTGGCTCTGGGGTTTGTAGTATATATAGTGTATTTATGTATGTGTATCTAAAAATGTGTATATGAAAGAGCCAAATGATCTATGTAAAAAAAATGGTATACTGGCTAGTTTCCTGTTAACTTGCCATAAGCTAGAGTCATCAGAAAGAGAGGAGCCTCATTTGAGGGAATGCTTTCATGATATTCAGCTGTAAGATATTTTCTCAATTAGTGATCATTTTGGGACAGTCAATTTTATTGTTGGTGGTGCCATCCCTGGACTGGTGAGCCTCGGCTCTATAGAAAATCAGGCAGAATGAGCCATATAGAATCAAGTCAATAAACCCCATCCATCCATAGCCAGTTATCAGCTCCTGCCTCCGGTCCATTTCTGTTTGAGTTTCTGTCCTAACTTTCTCCAATGATAGATTATAATCTGGAATTATAAGACAAATAAAACCTTTCCTTCCCATGTTGGTTTTTGGACATAGTGATTTACTATAGCAATAGCAACACCAACTAAGACAAATAGGTACACATATAATGGAGGAATGATTTTGAATCAAAGTTGTAGGAGGCCTCCTAGGGTATTAACTGTTGTCAAAGTGTTATGATTCCTATCCCTTATTGATCTGAATTACTAGTCTAGTGCCAGCCATTGCCCCACCTTCTGCATATTCCAGAAGGCTGAGGTCTTATCTTTGGGTCATTTCTAGGAAATCAGAACAAACCAACCACCACAACAACATTGTTTCTAGGAATGCCTTGCCTACAATCCATGTTCAAATGACTTGGCTTACCACAATTAAAACATCTGCCATTCTGATTTTTTGGAACACCATTTAGAAATGATTTCTATGAAATTAGCGCCATAAACATGTGCACCTATTTGCATCTATTGTATTGCTAGTTCCTCAACCTAGAACTGACCTTAGTACATGCAAGCAATTAAAATGTTATAAAAGCAGATGGCGGGCGGGGGGGGGGAGAAAAAAACAATATAAACAACAAAAAGATTTAGCATATCAGAATATACTGATAGCAATAGCAAACATATATGTTGAAATTTATATGTTTACTTTTATGATGTTTAAAAAGATATTTGCCCTCCAAATCTCAAAAGTTTCAAAGTATGACTCTCAGTTGGTAGAACTCTTTCAGAAAGATTAGTAGCTATGTCCATACTGAGAGATGAGCTTTGCTGGTGATAAGTAGGTGGTCTTTTCAGGTTTTAAAAAAAGGTGCTAATTGCCAACCAGGAATCTAGTAGTAAGGAACATTCCTCTAGGGTCTCTGGTTGGCTTTCTGACTCCAGGTTCTCACTGATTCCCTAGGTTACTTGAATGGCAGGCCATAACCTGTAAGATATAATAAATATTTTCCCTCCCACCCCACCAAAAAAAAAATCAAACATGTGCTCCAAAATTAGCTAAATCTCTAATCCATTTCTCTATTGGTGTTGATCTTGCCTTTAAAGATTATATCACAGTTTTGCATTCTGAATTGGTATTTTCAAAAGCCAAAGATTGAATCAGCATTTTTTTTTGACTCCCGAATCTGATATTATTCTATTTACAGTTGAAGTCAATGTTTGCAAAAGATCAATAAAGATTTTGTGGTGGCCATGTATAATTTTAGTAAATGACACACAGACCTCTTTCCTAACATTTCAAAATTTTCTCAAGTATTTAAAGCTACAAATCTACATATCCTGTGTTTCTGTTTCCCAGAACTAGTCAATTCCAATAAAATCCACCCCCATGAGCAGCGAATCAGGACTTTCCCGGGACTGTGCACCATGTGGTCTAAGTCAAGCCCAGGCCCAAAATAGTTAATCAGCAATGATTCTTTATAAAAAAATTAACACAAAACTTCCCAGATTCTGGACCCATCTCAAAGTCACACACAGCTCGGCAGATAGAGCCAACCAGTCATGGAAAAGAATCATAAATGTCACCTGCTCCTACACTAACAGGTTTTATATTAACCCTATGAAGCACACACCTCCATCTTCCTGCCCAATGTATGGCAGACCCCTACATGTTGGATCTCTGCAAAATAACTGCTTTTTGTTGTTGCATAACATTTGAGTTATTGGTATCATTCTTCAGTGAATTGCAGACTCTTAGATATGAGGGCTTATCTGGGAGTTGCTGAATACCTCTGAGCCAAATTTTTGTTTGTTTTTATTTTTTCTTTTCTGATCATTAAGTTTGTTTTTTGTTATTATCAACTATCACTACAGTGTTTTCTTATTCTGTTCAATCTAGAGGCCAAGAGGGACAGAGCAGACTTGGTTTTGGTTGCTCAGTCTGGGACTATGGAGGACTCTCATGAACCCCATCTGGAAAACCTAGTAGTTTTCAACTGATTTATGAATTGGGTGTGTCTGTAGACCTTTGATTCACAGGAAGGAAGATTATCTGAGACAGCCTATTGTTGAGGACCGTTCTGTCCCATGCTTGGGGTCTAAGTGCTCTGGTCCAAGGGTATCAGACAACAGAATCTAGCAAGAAAGAGAGTGGGGATGGAGGGGCAAGAGATGCAAAGAATGGAGACAAGACAGAGTGTGTGATTGTGAGAACAAAATTTGAAAGCAGCATTGAAACAATAACAGAAATTCATGGTCAGCGAAGACCACCAATGACTTATTAAATATAGTCATAATAAAAACATTAAGTCCCTCCAGGGGCAGGGACTTATGAAAAAATGAAAAGGCATGCAAGGACGTGCCCAGACAAGCCCAAGTGAGTAATGGGCTATCTGGTGTTTACTTTTCTCTCCCCCTTTCTGAGAAGTCCTAGGTTTCATGGCCAAAATAACTAGTCATCCTGCCAGCTTGCACATAGCCACTTCTGCAAGTTGCTGATGTTTGAAATATCCAACCATATGTAACAGCACCAAATTTTCCCACTCTCCCCAACCCCTACCCATAAATATCCCATTTCCTGGGTTCTGGGTCGGATCCTCTATCTCCTGCCTGAGATATGTTCCAACCTGAGGGCCCTCCCAATTAAACCTTCTCTGCAATTGTATCAAGAAGGTCTCTCGTGTGTCCTTGGGTGCGTGCAGGTCCAGACTTGAGAGAGGGTCCCCTTGCAGGGGTCTTTCATGGTCAATTCACAGGCTTGTTTATTGAAAGGAAATCCTGGGTATTTATAAGCACAAGCAGGGGAACACAGCTGAAGACTCTTTACCATGTGCACCATGCAGCTGGGGGCACTAAACAGCAAAACAAGATATGTTTGAAAAACAAGATGTTTATCAGAGTATGCTCAGCTGTTGTAGGCTGTTGAAAATAAGTCTCTTGTCAGGGTATATGGCTCAAGATGATAGCCGCTTTCTGCTAGGAGTTGGCTCCCAACAGCCTATTCTTTTTGGTTTTGCTTTCCTGGGAACATTATTCTGTGTCTGTCCATGTGTACTTTGTTTATGGTTTCTATGCTAGTGCATCTGTTTTATTCTGTGTGTATTTTGTCTGTGGCTTTTGTTCCTGTGTACAAGATTTTTAGATCGCTAAGAGTGGACAGGAACAGAGTACCTCACTGGGTTTAGTGTTCACACATTTCATAATTTCCACCAAGTCATAGTAGGTTGAGGTCTGGTAGTTATTCCCAGAAAACTGATCATCATTTATAGGAATATATAGCCCACTTATGAACTAGGATGGACTGAAGAGGGAACTTTTCATTCCCCTACAATCTACAAGGTGAAGCTTTTTGTGTATGAGGCCAAGGGCCACCTTGACCAAATGTCAAATATTTCCACATGGCAGTAATAGTAAAAAAAGCCACCTGTATGGTTGAAATCTTGCACAACTCTCCACCCTCTTCCCTTGTCCTCCTTCCTGCCTTGCTTCTTTCCTCTTCCCCCAAGGAAGATTTCAATACTTTTCCTTATATCCCTGTCCCTGCTCCTGCCCCTGCTCCTGCCCCTGCCCCTGCCCCTGCCCCTGCCCCTGCCCCTGCCCCTGCCCCTGCCCCTGCCCCTGCCCCTGCCCCTGCCCCTGCCCCTGCCCCAGCCCAACAGGTACAAGAAGAGGGAGGAGCAGCCCATAATTTACCTGACTCTCATCTGGAGTTTACTTCACACTCAGGCTGTATTGAGTGTTGCTTTACTGTACCAGACTGCTGACTCTACTATGACCTTACTCCTCCAATATTCCTAACACCTAGATGTACTGGGTGACAGTTTATGACCTATGTACCACTGGCCAATAATAACCTTTATAAATGGATATTGTAACCACCACCACCCCTTTTCAGAAAGACCCTCAGATATTATAGGTCTTTTATTTTCAATCATGCTGACTCATTAACCTACCTGGGATGACTGTCAGCAACTGCTACAGGTTCTCTTCACAACAGAAGATATAGAATTGTGGGAGATCCTTGCACATTGGTGCTGGGAGCAAATGGACTGCCCACCCAAGTCCAGGCTAATATTGATACAGTCTTACATTTGACCAAATCTGACTGAGACTTAACACTGTTGAAAGTTGAAAGAGGCTGTGGGTATAACACCGAAGTGTTTTGGGTGGGCCCCAGAGAAGCTGGTAGGTAGTTTATATAAGGTAAACTAACCCACAAATCTAAGGTAAGCCAGGTGAAATAATGAGAGCCCTGGAGAATATCTAGGAAGGAATTTTTGAAGCCTATAGGAACTACACTCCCTTTGACCCAGTAATAATAGAAAATAATCAGTGGCAAATATGGATTTTGTTAAACAAACTACCCCTGATATCTGTCAACAAATTCACTACCTGGATGGTTTTGTTGGTAAGCAGATTCATACATTCATATAGCAAGAACTATATGACTGAGCGTCTTCGGGCTTAACCCTACTCCACGAGCCATCGGTAACCCGATGATAATTGCAATGATGATAATTGGCTGTACCTCTGAAGCTGTATGCCAGCCCCAATTAAATGTCCTTTTTAAAAGTTACCTTGGTCATGGTGTCTCTTCACAGCAATGAAACCCTGACTAAGTCACTTAGTTTTGGGAAACTAGAATGAAAATTCAACTGGAAAAATCAATTGTCACTTTCTTAGAGAACCCTTGAGAAGTTTCCAGCATAAACAGGAGAGTTCTCAACCATCTGTAACTGGTGATCCAGAGGATCTGAGGCCTTCTTCTGGTCTCCATAGCTATGATGGTTTGGATATGTTTGGCCCAGGAAGTGTACCTTGAGGGGTGGCCTTGTTGGAGTAGGTATGGCCTTGGAGGAAGTATGTCATTGTGGGCGTGGGCTTTAAGACCCTCATTTTAGCTCCTTGTAAGCCAGTCTTCTCCTGGAAGATTTCAGATGAAGGTGTAGAACTCTCTGCTCCTCCTGTACCATGCTTGCTTGGAGGTTGCCATGTTCCAGCCTTGATGATAATGGACTGAACTTCTGAACCTGTAAGCCAGCCCCAATTAAATGCTGCCATATAGAAGTTTCCTTAGTCAAGGTGTCTGATAACAGCAGTAAAACCCTAAGACAATGGCCAAAACCAGCTCTTTAGACAAAACTATATCCTAATAAAATCTGATATGAATTAGAAAGATGGAATGTGTTTATGGAATCCTTTCATGGATTGCCTTGGTGTTTGTATTTTGATGCTAATCCTATCCCAGAGGAGGAGCAGGTCTCTTACTCAGGTGATTCTGTGTGAACCTGCTCCCCATTTTAACTGGTGACATAAAGACTAGAGCCTGTGATTGGACAGTGGAAGGGAAAGGCGGGACTAGATGTTTTAGAGAAGGAGAGAGGAAGAAAGAAAAGAAAGATTAGAAGGAGGAACAGAGAAAGAGGAAATGGAGAAAGAGGAGGTAGATGATGGAGCAGAACTACATAGCATAGAGGGGCCACAAGTAGCAGGGATCTCAGAGCTTGGGAAGAGAGTGGTGTAGTGGGAAATCTGCCCAATCTAGGCATGCAGGTGATAAATATAACTGAGTTGTGTGTTCTTTGCATGGGCATATTGAGGTTGGAGATTCACCAATACAAATCTGGCTGGTATTAAATATTAAGGCTGTCTGGTGTTTTTCATTTGTGAAGATTTATGTGGGCAAGAGAGAGGGCAAAACTGTGGTAGGGTCATTGATGGTCTGCAGAACAGCACCGGGGATGGTGGGATATGTATGACATGTAGAACAAGAGTAGTAGCTCCAGGTATTCATGGAAGAACGTGTTTGGGTGCCTTAGCAAGTCAGCAGAGGGAACCAGGGCCAGATGGCCATTTTCTGCACAGGGCAAGGAAGAAAGATTGGCTATGGATTCCAGAACATAGCCGGAGGTATCATAGATTTTTAAAATTATAAGCAACAGATTTCAGTGCTGTTTGCCTTCATAGGAGTCAATTTTCCTTCATCTAGCTCTTGATCTGGATGACTGGGGAACAGGATCTCGGGAGACAATGACTACAGCAGGTATCAAAGTCAGCTAGTTTAGTGAAATAACGGGTCTAGCTTATATAGCTGGAGTTGGGGTGGGGCATTTGTGGGAGGAAAGTAAAAAGGGAAGAAGTGCAGCAGTGGGGATAGGGGCCTTCCAAGGTTATCAGCTAGATTAGTAGACTGCTGATCCCATGATTCCTGAGAAGCCAGTTCTCTGTCAAGGAAATAGAACACATACTGCCTTTATCATGACTTGTCTTTGTCTCTATGCAGCTGAGTAGGCACAAGCCTGATTTGGGTAGGGAGTGGCTTCTTTCCTTCTGTCCTCTTGTGAGCCCCTTACACCCCACCATGTCATGCCCCACCCAAAGGTCCGGGATTTGTGTAATGCTCTACTGTCCATTATCTAGCTTGGGAACTGAAAATACAGCATGGAATTGGTATAAAAAGAGACTTATTGCTCTGTGGAATCAAACTGAAGATTCAGACCCACAGAAGTATCAGAAATTAATTTTTGGTTTAGGAGAGTAACAGTGCCAGCCAACCAAAGCTCTTCAGGGTCTAAACCACCAGCCTGGGAGCACAAAGAGAGGCAACCATGACTTCAGCTGTATACTTAGGGGAGGATAGCCTTGTAGGGCATGGGTGGGAGAGGAGATCCCTGGTCCCATGAAGGCTGAACACCGAGCAGAGAGGAAGTCGAGGGTGGCAGGGAGGGAGTGGAGGGTAGGTGGGGGCACACCCTTATGGAGGCAGGAGGGGGGACGGGATGGGGGTTACTGGGTAGTGGGGGGAATTGGGGGAGGGGATAAAATCTGGAATGTATTTTAAATAGATAGCTAGATGGATAGATAGATAGATAGATAGATAGATAGCCAGAAATACACAACAAACAACAGACAGCCTCTTTAACAAACAGTACTGTTGAAACTGGATGGCTGTATGTAGAAAAATGCAAATATATCCAAACCTATTACCCTGTACAAACTCAGTTTCAACAGGATCAAAGACCTCAACATAAAACCAGGTATACTGAAAAAAAAAAAAAGAAAGAAAGAAAGTAGAGAATAGCCTTGAATTCATTAGCACTGGAGAAGTCTTTCTGAACAGAACATTGATAATGTTACCACTAAGATCAACAAGTAGTAAGTGAGACCTCATGAGACTGAAAAACTTCTGTAAGGCAGAGGATAATGTCATTTGGACAAAGCAGCAGCTTACAAAATGAGCAAAGATTTTACCAATTCCACATCTGAGTGAGGGCTAATATAATAACTATATTTTGTTTAAATTAAGAAACTTGATGATAGGTTATTTCTTCGCTGGTGAAGTGAGCCAATCCAAGCCAGATTAGAATATATTAAAGGCAGGCTTATTGGGAAGCTGCTCTGAGGCTGGCAAGTTCACTGGCACAAAGGAAGAAGGCCAAGGAAGTAGAGATGGACTTGAGTGGTAGGGAGAGAGACAGGGTGAATGTGGCAAGAAGTGGAAGAGAGAGAGAGAGAGAGAGAGAGAGAGAGAGAGAGAGAGAGAGAGAGAGAGAGAGAGGTCTGAGTTATATAGGAATGAGTCTCCGGGGGGACAGCCTAGCCTGTGGGCTGGTAAATTCAAGGTTGGGGGCATTGTATGCCAGGTAGGGTTTGAGGGATGCTCCAAGAACCTAGAGGCCTAGTTTGTTTTGATATGTAAAATATGCACATCAGTCCCTTTTCCCAGGATCTGAAACCAAACCCTTGATGTCAAAAAAACCCCAAGTAACCCAATTAAAAATGGGTACAGATATAGAGAATTCACAATAAAGAAAGTTCAAATGTCTAAGAATCACTTAAAGAAATGTTCAAAATTGTTAGTCATCAGAGAAATGCAAATCAAAACTACTTTGAGATCCCACCTTATGTCTGACAGAATGGCCAGTGTCTGTACAACAAGGGACAGCTCACACTAGCAAAGATGTGCACCCAGGAGAACAGCCTTCCATTGCTACTAGGAATGCAACTCTCATAGCCACTATCTAAATGACTATGGTGATTGCTCAGAGAGTTAAAAATCAGTTTACCCCAAGATCTGCCAATACCACCGTTGGGCATATACACAAAGCATGCTTCTTTCTCCCACAGGGACACTTGGTCAACCACTGTGGAATACATATCAAGAAATACTATCACATCCAACAGGACTCAAGATATTCCACACTTCTCTTGTTCTTTTTTTATCAGTTGGTGTTGTTGATAATCTACCCTGGGCACCAACCAATCTGTGCAGGGTGAGATTCTTAGATGATGTTCGTTAGTTGGTGGGGAACTGAATTCACTCATCAGTAAAGAACTAAAACACTTTAAGTCAGTCAATTCTGCTAAGGCCAATCCTTTAAATGCAGTTGTTTCTTTTGTTTAGTGCATTTAATAACTAGTGTCTACAGGTATAAAAGCCTAGGTTTTTAATAAAATGGCCTTTGTCCCCACCAAAAAAATTGTATGGGTATTGGCATTTACCTATTCATTATATTAGGGAAGCTAAAAACTAGTCTACTGCCTCTGTCATGTACTACCACACTAACAGAAGGCAA
The DNA here is from genome assembly GCF_011762505.2 of Arvicanthis niloticus. Classification (NCBI taxonomy): domain Eukaryota; kingdom Metazoa; phylum Chordata; class Mammalia; order Rodentia; family Muridae; genus Arvicanthis; species Arvicanthis niloticus. Next base: position 72,123,104 of record NC_047661.1, on the reverse strand, counting down.
GCCCAGCTGAAGTTGCATGCAGTCAGAAACTCAAATTTTACTATTAGTCTTCTCCCCCGTTAAAAGGCTGTGGATCAGAAAGCTCTTATGTACTTTTCCCAGAAAACAAAAAGAACTTTGGTCAAACCCAATTCTTAAAAAGCCATCATATTTGCTTTTAAGTAAGTGTCCTGGCCCGTACTGCCCGGCTTTGTGGGCTAAAATATTTCGGCCTGCTCCGCTCAATGCTTGGAGGCCACTGTGTCTTGGCCCAAACTGCTGCTCTGGTCCGAGGGTCAGGGTCTAGTGAGAGAGAGAGTGGGAATAAAGGGGAAGAGACGCGAAGAATGGAGACAAGACAGAAAGTCTGATCAAGTCTCAAGTCTCATACCAAGTCTTGTCTCTCTTCTTGAAGGGAATTCTGAGGTATTTATATGCTTTTGCCATGTCCCTTACAGGTGTTGATATGACATAAGCCTTACAGGTGTCTATAGCATGGATAGCACATGCACTGTGTGCCTTGCAGGCTTGGATACCACGTGTGCCTTACAGGCATATATGGCCTGGATAGCACGTGGACAGCACGTGAACTGCATGCCTTGCAGGAGTGGCTACCATGTGCGCCTTGCAGCTGGGGGCAATAAACAGCAACACAAAATATGTGGGATATCAGAGTGTGCTTCAGCTGTTGTAGGCCATTGAAAACCAAATCTCTTATCAGGATATATGGTTCCAGATGGCTGCAAAGATAATCTAGCCACTTTCTGCTAAAAGTCGGCTCCCAACAGGTCCCCCTTTTTACATTTTTTTCAAAAGGGAAGGCTGGGAAAACTTATGGAAACTGTGCCTGTCCTAGGTTAGAACAAAGGACCCCAGCCTCTTTTAAGATGGTGAGGCCTCCCTTATTTTAGGGGCAATGGTCTCAATATGCTCTCTTACCCGTCATTGGCTATCCGGCTTAGCACATAAGTTAGGGGTTAATCCTCATCTGTCTTGATGACAGAGGTTTAAGAGTCCCCTGCTTCCAGCCTGTAATATTGGACCTGTGTGGGTTTCATTTGAATAGCATCTATCTGTTGTTGTATAAAAGCCATCAGTCAGTTGAACCACATCAACCCAAGAGACAAGAGACTTAATGCCTAAACAGTTGGTATAAAAGCAACACTCTTTAAGGCAACACACAACTTCCCCTGTTGGAGAAATAAAAGGTCTAAGCCTTGTACCCACAAATTTTCAATAGAAGAAATTATACCAATGAAATCTTTGAATTTGTATCAGCTTAGTAACAATTATACAGATTTAGACAGCCTAGTATTAACCACCTCAGTCCCCAAGTCCAGGGAATTGGGGTGCCGACTCTTCATTAACTTCTTCAAGCTGAACATGGGCGTTGAGATATTAGAAGAGGGATGAGGGGAAGGGTAAATTGATAAGCATCTGAAGTCTGTCTTAACTGCATCCAGCTGGAAGTCCAGGGCATCAGTGAACATGCAGGTGATAAGAAGATTCATTCACCAAGGCTGTGTATTTGGTAATATACAAATCTCAAAACAAGTTTTAGTATCAAGATAATTATTTTGATTCTCTGAAATCTAGTGTTCTGGAGGCCTACCTCTGTCATGTATGATCCATATAATTCTGGAAGACATAACTACTACCTTAATGACCTCATCAGAAAACTCACAGAAAAACTTTTTTTTTTCCAAATTAGGCTTTCCTTAAGCCAGTAACCAGAAAAACCTTTACATTGAGTTTTTATCCAGAAAAATATAACTATACAACTCAGAATCACACCCATTTTGAAAGTTAAATCAATTAACATTATCATTCTGCTCAGCTTTCTATTTATTCCTCTCGTCTTTAAAGCTTTTTTCATCTGTTTTTACTCACTTATTTCTTGCCCCATTTTCATTACTATAACCTTTATTTATTTATCTGTTTGGCTCTCTTGACTCAGAGCAGCCTGTAATTTACTCCTTGCATCTTTAAAACCTTTTTCATCTGTTTCTGCTTACTTATTTCTTGCCCCGTTTTTGTTACTATAACCTTTATTTATTTATTTATCTGTTTGGCTCTCTTGACTCAGAGCAGCCTGTGATTTACTCCTTACATCTTTAAAACCTTTTTCATCTGTTTCTGCTTACTTATTTCTTGCCCCGTTTTTGTTACTATAACCTTTATCTATCTGTTTGGCTCTCTTGACTCAAAGCAGCCTGCAATTTACTCCTTGCATCTTTAAAACCTTTTTCATCTGTTTCTGCTTACTTATTTCTTGCCCCGTTTTTGTTACTATAACCTTTATTTATTTATTTATCTGTTTGGCTCTCTTGACTCAGAGCAGCCTGTGATTTACTCCTTACATCTTTAAAACCTTTTTCATCTGTTTCTGCTTACTTATTTCTTGCCCCGTTTTTGTTACTATAACCTTTATCTATCTGTTTGGCTCTCTTGACTCAAAGCAGCCTGCAATTTACTCCTTGCATCTTTAAAACCTTTTTCATCTGGTTTTGCTTATTTTTTGCCCCATTTTTGTTACTATGCAATCACCTTTGTTTCACTTCCGAATTCAGTCAGCTCTGTCAGTCGACTGGTTTTCCAGCACAGGGTGTCTTCCACTGTATCCCGTTTACTGGAGCCCCACATTAGGTGCCACGAATGTTGCGAACCTTTTCTCTGCCTCAACACTTTGGGGGCTAAGTGCTCTGGTCAAGAGAGAGAGTGGGTCTCTTGGGGCAGGAGACGCAAAGAATGGAGACAAGACAGAGGTTCTGATCAAGTCTCAAGTCTCATACCAAGTCTCTTTTATTGAAAGGAATTCTGAGGTATTTATATACTTTTGCCATGTGCCTTGTAGGCTCCTGGATACCACATGCCTTGCAGGTGTTGATATGATGTAAGTCTTACAGGCGTATATAGCATGGATAGCACGTGCACCGTGCGCCTTGCAGGCTTGGATACCACGTGCGCCTTACAGGCATATATAGCCTGGTTAGCACATGGACAGCACTTGAACTGCATGCCTTGCAGGAGTGGCTACCATGTGTGCCTAGCAGCAGGGGGCAGTAAACAGCAACACAAAATATGTGGGATATCAGAGTGTGCTTCAGCTGTTGTAGGCCATTGAAAACCAAATCTCTTATCAGGGTATATGGTTCCAGATGGCTGCAAAGATAATCTAGCCACTTTCTGCTAAAAGTCAGCTCCCAACAAATAGGTAAAATAGTAAACTATAACCAGACACAATTTTCTTTAAATTCTGAAATTTATACTGGAAAAATAAACCTATTTCTTATAAACTTCTAAACAACTCATCAAAGAATAGATGCCTAAAGCAGTAGCTTTATTTGACATTGTATTCCTAGAATTAGTCTTTAAGATTTTGTAACAGGATAAATGTCTTGAAAGCATTCCCCTTTCCCTGTTCTGAAGTATTCCCAGTTACCCTCACCTACCTAGGCCCTTGAACCTCTGTTTTTCCACTCAGCCTTGCTTTATTGCATGTCCCCTCATTATTTAGCCCTATAAACTAACTCTACATTACACTCTATAATCCAACTTTTTCTAGATTATATAATAACAGCTGAGGAAGGTATTATACCTGAGCCAATCCATCCACATCTTTTCTAAAGAATGAGGACAAGTATTTGGGATGAAATGACTTTACCAATGTCTGAATAATGGGAAGGTTGTAAGGTAATTATTGATTGTAGTCTCAACTAACTGGGCTTTTGGATGCATGGAAACTGAAAATCTAGTTATTCCTGCACACTTGCACTATTTACTTAACTTGGTTTCCACAGCATTCATAATGCTTTACTTATAAAACCTGAACTGTTTTAGTTTATCCATGTCACTGTTTTTTCAAACTAACCATAAATGCCCCCCTAATACAAAGGGCACTGATTGGAGTTCAAACCAGCAAATAGCTTACCAAATGTCTGCTAAGCACCTGTTAAATGGAATCATTATTCAGCAGAAAATGCAGCATATATGCTTTCAACTTTAAATAACTAAATTTCTAAGTATAAAGAAGAAAGGCTACTTCTGTTTTTCAAAGCATTAAAGAACACCAAAGCATACACTAACACTAATTACACTGACCATTTCTGGAACACAGGATAACAAGATCCCAAGTACTAGGACCTACTTCTTGAAGAGTTCAAATTGTAATCCTTTAGTTTCTTTTATTTATTTTGTGGCACTAACTACAAAGCCCTTTTTACTTTTAACTCAACTTATTAAAGGGGTAGAAAAAGATTTGATTAACAGCACAAAATAAGATTAGTCAAATTGAACAATTTATCGCTGATCTGAGGCTCGCCTTCTTTTACACTCATGTAGAATTTACACTGTCCCTACAAATGGCAGGTATCAACACTTAAAGGGAATCAAGAAGGCAATCATGTTTGGTAGCAAACTTTCATTTAAATCTTACAACCTTTATAAACTCAACCTTTCTAAAACCTTTATAACTCAACCTTTATAAAAAGCCAACATAATTGAAAAATTGGGTTCTCCCTCTAAAGCCTGCACTACCCAAAGCTTGAACAGTTAATTTAAAAATAAGCAAAACAAAATGGACCCCTGCAGCAGATCCTGCTGCAATACTTTAAAAAAATCTAAATGAGCTTAATCTTTTTTAAAAGTTATTTTAGCTCAAAGGCTACAAAATCAAAATTATCTTAATTCTACAAAGAGTGAGGGCTTCATACCACCATTTTAGAACCTCATCTTTTTCTCATTAAATTTGGCCACAAATCAAATTCCTTGTTCTCCTTCAGCTTGAAGAAGGTAATTAAGAGTTGGCATGCAAATTCCCTGGACTTTGGGATTGAGGTGGTTAATATTCGGCTGTCTTTCTAAAGAAAATAATGGTTTTATTGGAACAGAAGGAAGAGCTAAAGTTGATTACATAGCCATAATCTATTGGTAGAAATCTGTATAATTGTTACTAAACTGATGCAAATTCAAGAGTTTTATTGGTATAATTTCTATTAATTCAAAATTTGTGGGTACAAGGCTGAGACCTTTAACTTCTCCAACAGAGGGAGTTCTGTGTTGCCCTTTAAAAAAGAGTGTTGCTTTTATACTGGTCATTCAGGCATTGGTAAATCTCTTGTCTCTCGGGTCCATGCTGTTCAACAGACTGATGGCTTTTGTATGACAACAGATAGATGCTATTCAAATAAAATCCATACAGATCCATTATTACATGCTGGAAGTAGGGAACTTTAAAATTCTGTCATTGAGACTGAAAAAGATTAACCCCTTTTCCATGCTAAGCCAGACAGTCAATGACAGGTAAGAGAACACCTCAAAACCTTTGCCCCTAACTGGAAGGCCTCACCATCCTAAGACAGAAGCTCAATCAAAGTGCTATTGAGTATCCAAAGTGGAGAAAGGGAGCCTGGGGTCCTTGGTTCCGACCTAAGGCAGGCATGGTTTCCGTAAGTTTTCCCACCCTTTCCTTTGGAAAAAATTTAAATATTTTTTCTAGCAGAAAATTAAAAAAAAAAAAATCCTAGCAGAAAGCAGCTACCATCTTTGCAGCCATCTCAAGCCTGACAAGAGACTTGTTTTCAACAGCCTACAACAGCTGAGCACACTCAAACATCTCCTTTTTCTCACATATCTCATTTTGTTGTTCAGTGCTCACTGCTGCAAGGCAAATGTGGTAAAGTGTCTTCAGCTGTGTTCCCCTGCTTGTGCTTATATATACCCATGATTTCCTTTCAATAAACAGGACTTGATCACACACCCTGTCTTGTCACCATACTTCCAGTCTCTTCCTCCTCCATTCTCACTCTCTTTCTTGCTAGACCCTGTTGACTGACCCAAATGGGCCAGGTCACTTGACCCCCAAACATGGGGCAGTTCGGAGTCGTGTGAGGAGGGACACTTCACCTTTTACTAGAAGACTATATAAGGACATGGATGAAGAAAGTTTTGCTCTTTGTCTGTTTTGGAGCCCATTTCTTCAGAATTCCAGGATATACAGAAGGCCGCCTGAGACACACAGCCTTTGAAACAGAGCAACTATTAGATTCTTGGACTTAACAATTCAGAGTTGGCAATGGTTGGATTACTTGAACTGTGGCCTGAAATTCTTCTCTCTTGCTTTCCATCTCTCACTCTGTCTCTCTTGCTCTCTCTTTCTTTCCCCTACTGGGTTGCCTTGTCCAACTTGATATGAGACTTTGTACTAAATTAGGCTAAGATCAGTGAGTGAATATTCCTGAGAGGCCTCCTGAATTACCTGAAGGGAAATGAAAGAGGAGTGTACCAGGGGAGAGAAATAGGGGTAGAAAATGAAAGGAGTGAAGAGACAGGGTCAGGTGAAGAGGGCCAGCCAGGGGGTCTAGGTCCATGTTAAGAACTGGGACACAGTGAAGAGGAGGGACAGAGGGATTAGAGATAGTTGTGGAGTGGAATGAGAAATTGGAATGTGTTTGTGAGAAGATGCCCTACCTGGAATTCTTAAGGCCTAGCCTTCCTGGCCTATGATCTGGAGGGAATTCCCCCCTGAATTGGAAGCTTGTACACAGCAATGAGGAGGAAAGAGGGGTTAGGGGATACTGTTTCGAAGGGGGCAAGTGAGGTGACTTTTATTGACTGCTTCTACTTTATTAGGAGTTATGTCTGTTTAGTTGACTATCTGACTTTGATTTTGCCTTGATAAGGGTTACATATCCAGAAAAATTTCAAGTTATTTTAGCTTTTCCAATGTGCTGAAGCAGTTTTGAGAAGTGTGTCCCTGTGAATCGCTAGATTTTCTCCATATCTGTTGTTAATGTCTCACCTTTAATTCCAGATAAGATGAATTTGTATATTTTGTCTCTGCACTTATGTTAGTTTGGAATCGGAATTATTAATTTGTTGATTTTCTCAAAGAACCAACTACTATTTCATTTATTCTTTGGGAATTTTAAATTCTTCATTTCCTGAATTTTCTCAGTATTTGTTTCCTTATCAATTCTCTTTCTATTTTTAGGCCTTAACAAATGTGTACTTTTTCTTCCACTGTTTGTTTTGTTTTCCTGGATCTCTTTAATGGATTTCTTTCTTTCCTCACATTATTGTATGTACTTTTATGAATTTGTTAAAGGAATCTCTTTATTCTCTCCTGAATGACCTCTATCACCTTCATACAGATTATTTTAAGGTCTTTCCTTGTGCTTCAGCCATGTTGGAATGTTCAGGGAGTACTGTGTAAGGATAGCTGGACTCTAGTGTAGACATAATGCCCTGGCTGTTAGTGATTGTGTTGTTTGTGCTAGCATCTAAGATGCTGGCATTGCAATGGTTAAAGCTTTAAATCCTAATTTCTACATTTGTTTGTGTTGTGTGGCAGTTCTGTTCCTTCTCTTCTGTCTCCTCTCTGGATATTTGAAGAGTATGATTGCTGTATGTTGTCTTAGTTAGGATTTTATTGCTGTGAAGAGACATCATGACCAAAGCAACTCTTATAAAGGTAAACATTTAGTTGGGGCTAGCTTGACATTTTGGAGATTCAGTCCATTGTTACCATGTTGGAAAGCATGTCATCATGCAGTCAGGCTTGGTTCTGGAAGGTCCAAAAGCTCTACATCTTGATCAAAAGGAGACTCTAACCTAGATCCATGTGCCCAAGCTTGAACATGCCCCCGTGGTTGGTTCTATTACATCTTTCACTGCTTTGGCCTGGGTGTCTTGGAATTTATTCTGTAAACTGTTCTTGAACTCAGAGATCGACATGCATTTCCTAATGTTGCACTTAAAGACCTGTACTACTAGGCCTGGTCCTAATCTTCTCTTTACACTTTTATGAAATCTTTATGAATTCTGAATTGTACTTCATTCTGTATTTAGTCATGTTGGGAATTGAAAACAGCCATCATTGCTGTCAGGCAGGAATTTTTCTTGGACCTTATTTGTTTTGCCACTGGTGGTTCTAGGTTTCTGGGTTTAGGGAGGTAACATTTAGAATGGGGATAGTTCAGAAGTATAATGGGGTTCACAGGAGGGAAGAGATTACACCAGATTCTGCTTATTTTGTCTCCCTGCAATTGGGGGAGACAATAAAAAGTGGTTACCCCAGAAGGATTGCTACAGAGTTGGGGATTATACTGGTAGGTGCAAATAAACGAGAACTGAACAAGAGGGGAAGATCCACAGGCAGCTTCCATGCTTCCCTGTCAGGATTGGTCAGTGAGTTATCAGTGAGTACATGCTGGTGTTAGGGGCTAGAATACAGCAAGGAGTGAGGGGGAGGGAGATTAAAATAGGAATTGTCTGTGGGATTCACAGCAGATGTAGGCAGTCAAAAAGGAAGGATACACATAGTGTTAACATATAACTCTATAGATGAGCCTAGGTGATTGAAGGTTGGATGGAGAAGAAAGTAATGAAGTTATTTGTTTCCATAACTGTTTCTATCTCCTGTTCTTTTCCTGTGTTGTTCATGAATGCCTGCTGGGGTTGGAGGGTGAGATGATGGTCTGATTTGGGGGAAGAAAGAACATGGAAAATTTTTCTTTGTGATGTATTGGGCTTGGTGCTATAAGGAAAAAACCAGCAGAGCAGATTTCCTGTAATAAAGCTGGAAATGAAAAGGGGGAAGTTGTCAGTGGGGGAGCAAAGAAAGAGGTGTGGATCTGCTTGCATCCTTCTGTTACCATGGAAAGATTGGTACTTGTGTTAGTGGTGGTACAAGCTTGGCTAGAAGGCTGAGAAAGAGCAAAGAGTGGGGTCAGGGAGGTTAGAAAGAGAAGATCTGTGGGATCCACGGGATATGTGAAGAATGGGCAGTGAAGACTCTCACAGGAAGTATGCTACAGAGGTGAGGTTGAGATAGTGGGACTGAGTCTGAAGTAGGAGAAGATCAGTAAGCAGTCTTCCTGGTGTGCTGGCAGGCATGGACTGGATCTATGGTTCTCAACCTGTGGGTTCCTATTCTCTTTGACACCCTAATGACACATTCATATGGGTTGAATATCAGATAGCCTGTGTATCGGCTTTCTACAATATGGTTCATAACAGTAGCAATATTGTAGTTGTTGAGTTGCCACAAGTACTTCAATGGTTTTGGTTGATAATAACATGAAGAACTGTATTAAGGGGGCACAGCATTAGGAAGTTTAAGATCTACTGGCTTGGGGAGTATGAATCTACCATGAATCAATCCTTAGTAACGTTTTCAAACACATAAAATATTTTTGCATGCCTTCAACCACCAACATATCTCTTCCAGGAGGAGTAGAATCCCTCCACTTTGGTATACTCTTCTCAGTTGTCATAGAGCATGATGATGGAGTTCTCATTTGCCAAAAATAAATTCCAAGAAGAAAGACAGGGTGTTTCTAATACTTTTGGACAGAGAGGGGTCTGTAGAAACATCCACAGCTTAGCTTGGCTGATTGGACTACACATGACTATTCTGAAAATAAACATCTCTGGAAACCACAGACTAATTTCAAAAGTTTATTTCTATTATATTTTATTAGGTTAAGGTTTTGTCTACAGAGCTGTTTGTGGCCCAGGAGACCAGAGGAGGGCCTCAGATGCTCTGGATCACCAGTTACAGGTGGTTGAAAACTTTCCTGTGTGTGCTGGAAACTGAACAAGAGTTCTCTGAGAGAGCAGTAATTGCTTTTGCAGCTGAGTTCTGAGTCCTTAAACAGAAAGTCTTCATTGTCTTTTCTTCTGTGATAAGTAAACATTCAGGTTTTGTTTCTTATCCTCTGGGCCCAGGTCATCTCTTCTACTCAGTCCAATACAGACATGTTTCTCTGAAGAAACTCTGTTGGGCTGTGCTTAGGGCCAGCACATATATTGAATCCTGGTTTCCTAGACACCAGACAAAAATCAAACAAGAACATCAACAGGGTAGATGTCAGGAAGAGAGTCTCAGAATCCAGTGTTGTTTTCCCCCCACCCACCATTTGAACATATTACAGGTGTTGTTACTCCTGAGCCACTATGCTGCCTTTTCCCAATTCACTGTAAATGTGCCAGAAATATTGCACTCTAGCCAGAATTCGTTGGCAACAACACTAGTTGTTACTGTTGGAAGACAGGTGTAGGTCATAGCTAACAAGCCCTCTCACTTTAGGCATTTGTGTGAAGGCTGCAAGCAAGAACACTGCAGAAATCATGAAGTGGAATGCTTCAGCCATGAAGTAAGAATAAGACTCCACCATTGATTTCTACCCCAAAGTCTCAGATATGTGAGAAGCATGAAGTGCAGTGAACTTTAGAGCCTGAGTCTTCAGCTGCTCTATGCAGTGGAGGTCAGCCAGGATGAATGTGTGTGCAGCATTCTCCACAGAGAGGTTCCTGCAGAGTGCATCCTCACACATGACCTTCAAGCCCTCTAAACCATACCTGTCAGCAGCTGGCCAGCACACCAGTGGCCAGAAAGTGGCTGTGGAAATGTGGTGCCTTCCTGGGGTAGATGAAGCCCATCATCTCCTTGAAGACTTAGGGATCCAGGTCATAGATCTCAATGTGGTTCATTAGTGCTCTCTTTCATTTCATGTTCAAACGTGGCTCTGAAAGCTGGAGAGCAAGCTGCTAGGATGGCCTTGTGAGCCCTAAATTCATGGCCACCTACCAACAGGCAGCAGTCTGTAAACAGGGAATTCTCCCACAGGTCCCCTAGGTCATCTGTCAACACATGCCTTGGATCCTGGATTGCAGGTTTCATGTTCTATCCAGGATTGCTGAAGAAGGCTTCTACTATGTTCACCTTGCAGCAGAGGGTGAGCTGGTCTTCAGGGAGAAGGCAATACCGATGAGAGAGGAGAAAATCTCAAAGGATGAACTTTTTATCTCCCCAGTGTTGGTTTTTTAGAAAGCTTACCACAGTGGGTCTCTTCATACTCTGATATTTCTCTCCTTGGGCATTTATTATCCACAACTGGAACTTTGCCCAAACTGGGATATCTGGACAGCTGAGCAACACCAGGAAAACAGACAAGTAATCTTTTCTTTTTTTGTCAACCCTGTTTGGAAGTACTCTCAAACACCATGCTACTTTGTCTTTGTACTCTATTGAGAACACTGGACTTGTGATCCTTATCTTAATTCCCTCCATGCAAAATGAAAAGTTAATAATGGTCCACTCGTAGCAGAATTTCTGAACAGTGATATGCATGTAACCCCAGGTTGTGTCTTCCAGATCCCCTTACATTTCTGCTGGAGTTATTTTTGAGGTTAAATTTGATCTGAGAGGAAGTAGAAGTTACTTACTCTTCACCCTGTAGGATACAATTATAGATACTCCTTAGATTTTAGTTTCAGTTTCTCCTAAACAGGCCATTCTATGGGGATGTTTTTCTATGCAATTTTTCCTCTAGGCTTCAATATTTGTTTTACAGGAAACAGGAAACAATACAGACCCATAGTCACTGTAAATCTCTCTCTCTCTCTCTCTCTCTCTCTCTCTCTCTCTCTCTCTCTCTCTCTCTCTCTCTCTCTCTCTTTCTCACTCCCTCCCTATCTCCCTCCCTCCCTCCCTTCTTCCCAACATTAGAAGAGTTTGGGAAAATTTGTACATTCTCATTTCAGGTGTGTGTTGGGAGCCAACTTCTAGCAGAAAGTTGCTATCATCTTTGCAGGCATCTGAAGCCACATACCTGGAGAAGAAACTTGTTTTTCAACAGCCTACAACAGCTGAGCACATGCTGATAAATATCTTGTTTTTCCCACATATCTTGTTTTGCTGTTTAGTGCCCCAGCTACAAGGTGCAAATGTTATCCATGCCTGCAAGGCCCACTGTGCACATGCTATCCATGCTATCCATACCTGTAAGTTGCACACAGTATCCACACCTGCAAGGTGCACGTGGTATCCACGCCTACAAGGCACATGGCAAAAGCATATAAATACCCAGATTTCCCTTCAATAATGGAGACTTGATCAGATCCTCTGTCTTGTCTCCATTCTTGGAGTCTCTTCCCCTTCATCCCCACTCTCTCTCTTGCTAGACCCTGACCTGAGGACTGGAGCAGCAGCTTGGGCTGGGACAGGCGTGTTGTATTAGTCAGGGTCCTGTAGAAAATGTACACAATCAATTTCTCTACATAAAGAGAAGGTGGGTGTATGAGAAAAACCTGTAGGATGAGATCCAGCTAATATAATAATGGCTAAATCCAGCAAGTAGATTATGAGGTTTGATGAACCAAGGATTCTTCAGTATATACAGGAATACTGAAGAAGTAGGTTCCAATGCCAAGTTGAGGTGGACTTGCTACTAAGAGGAGAGCAAATAGGCAAACACACAAAGCTTCCTTCTTCTATATTCTTATATAGACCAAGGCAGAAGTTGTGGCCAAGTTAAGGGTGTGTCTTCTAGTCTCAGGATCTGGATTAAAGGTGTGTGTTTTCCTGCCTCAAGACTCTGATTAAAGGTATATGTTTTTCTACTCAAAGAGTCTGTATTTGAACTGGATCTATCTACTTCAACTTAAGCAAAATAATTTTAAAAGGCATGCTCTCCAATCTTGTGCATTACTTAAGTCCACAGGTAGTCCAGACAGGAAGAATAGCCATCACCAGTGTACTTTCCTTACTGGGGTCAATCTTCTATAAATGAAGGAATCATGTCAATCTCTGAACACCTATTATTTACCCATCTGCTGGTATTACATGGATACCTGACATAAACATGATCAGGGAAGTGGTATTTTCCTTATCTTGTCAGAAGTCTGAGTGTTCACAAAATGGAAGGCATGTGGAAGAGCTCCTATATGGTGGGCAGGAAGCAGAACCCCAACCCTCTTAAGACAGCTTTCTTCTTTCTAGTGTGTTACTCCAATCACACCCACAGACCTTGTGGTGACCCCTCCCAATTTGGTTTATGGTCTAGTACTTCCCCTCAGGAAATTCTCCTTAGACTTCCTTTTACATAGCCACTTAAGGAATATCCTAAATGGTTCTCAATTCAATCACTTTAATTGGCAGGATTCAGCTTATCAATGCCTCATAATCTGCATCCTCCACTGGTGAGTTCTGTCCTCTTCAGACTTGGAACTGCCATACTTTTTCTGCCTTTCCTGACAAGGGAGAGATTTTGCTGTTTTCTAAGGGCTGCAGCATATATTCAAGAGATATCAAACATTAGGGTCTATTAATACTGTCCTTATGTAAAATGAGGTGAAAACTCTGCCTACATCTCTCATGTCTCCAGTTCTTCAAGTCATAGACAAACAATTTAAAGGACACAGAAATAACTGCAGTGATTCAATCAGCTCAGCCACTCCCAGCTCCCCTGTTTGTCTGACTCCAATGTGCTGACCCCTCAGGATAAATCAATCAATTGGCTCTGATTTTTGATCCCTCCTGCAGACTTATTTTTAGTATTAACATCAGCGAGTCTTCATCAAGTTCTTTTTTAACACAACACTTTAATTCCTCTTTGCTTCAGCACACATAAAAATGTCACATCTATAACAAGATTATCATACATTTTCTTTTTTTATTAGTTAATATATTTACAATTCACATTTTATCCCCCTTACTGAATTTCCTCCACCACCCAGGAACCTTTTATCCCATTCCCCCTCCTCCTGCTTCTATGAAGATGTGCCTCCACCTACCCACCACTCCGATCTCCCCACCCTCAAATTCTCCCCCACACTCCATATTCAGCCTTCATGGGACCAAGGATCTCCTCTCCCACCTATGCCCAACAAGGCCATCCTCCCCTACATATACAGATGGAGTCATAGGTCCTACCCTATGTGCTCCCAGGCTGGTGGTTTAGATCCTGGGGAGCTCTGGTTGGTTGGTATTGTTGTTCTCCTCATGGGGCCACCATCCATTTCAGCACCTTCAGTCTTCTCTCTAACTTCTCCATTGGGAACCCTTTGATCAGATCAGTGGTTAGCTGTGAGCATCTGTCTCTGGATATGTCCGACTTTGACAGACTTCTAAGGAGACAGCTATATCAGGCTCCTGTCAGCAGGCACTTCCTAACATCCACATCAGTGTCTACCTTTGATGACTACACATGGGATAAATACCCAGGTGGAATGGTCTCCAGACAGCCCCTCCTTCAGTTTCTGTCCCACACTTTGTCTCCATATTTGCTCCCTTGAGTATTGTGTTACTCCTTCTAAATAGGACCACAGCATCCACACTTGGTCTTCCTTCTTCATGACTTTCATGTGGTCTGTGAGTTGAATCTTGGCTATTTCAAGTTTTGGGGCTAATATCTGCTTATCAGTGAGTAAATACCATGTGTGTTCTTTTGTAATTGGGTTACCTCACTCAGGATGATATTTTCTAGTTCCATCCATCTACCTAAGAATTTCTTGAATTCATTATTTTTCATAGCTGAGTAATACTCCATTGTGTAAATGTACCACATTTTTTGTATCTATTCCTCTGTTGAAGGGCATCTGGGTTCTTTCCAGCTTCTGGCTATTATAAATAAGGCTGCTATGAACATAGGGGAGCATGTGTCCTTGTTCCATGTTGGAGCCTCTTCTGGGTATATGACCAGGAGTGGTATAGCTGGGTCCTCAGGTAATGCTATGTCCAGTTTTCTGAGGAACCCCCAGACTGATTTCCAGAGTGGTTGTACCAGCTTGCCATCCCACCAACAATGGAGGAGTGTTTCTCTTTCTCCACATCCTCACCAGTATCTACTATCACCTGAGTGTTTGATCTTAGCCATTCTGACTGGTGTCAGGTGGTATCTCAGGGTTGTTTTGATTTGCATTTCCCGGATGACTAAGGATGTTAAGCATTTCTTAAGGTGCTTCTCCGCCATTCGAGTTTCCTCAGTTGAGAATTCTTTTTTTAGCTCTGTACCCCAAGCATGCAGTCTAAGTCTGAAAAGCACAGAACTCACCAGTAGAGAATGCAGTGTAAGAGGTATTGAGAAGCTGAATCCTGCCAATTAAAGTGATGAACTGAGAAGCATTTAGGATATTCCTAAGTCACACCATTAAGTGGCTCTTAAAAAGGATTTCTAAGGAGGATTTTCTGAGGGGAAGTACTAGACCACCAACCAAATGGGGAGGACAAGGTCTGTGGGTCTAAATGTAATAACACACAAGAAAAAAGAAAGCCACTTTCAGAGGCTCTGGGATCTGCTTCCTTGTCCACCATATAGGAGCTCTTCAACCTGTCCTCCATCTTGTGAACACTCAGATTTCTGACCAGTTAAGGGAAACACACACTCCCTGATCATGTTTATGGCAGGAATCAGTGTAAGACCAGCAAAGGGTAAACAATAGCTGTGCAGAAATTGACATGATCACTGTATTTATGAAAACATTGACCCCAGTGTGCAAAGTACCCTGGTGATGGCTATACTTCCTGTCTGTATACTACCTGTGGACTTAAGTAACATACAGAACTGGAGGGCTCATCTTAAAAAAAAAATTTTTTTTTTTGCTTAAATTGAAGTAGATAGATCCTGATCAAATAGAGAAAAACACACACCTTTAATCTGACACTTGAGGCAGGAAACACACACCTTTAATCCAGATCTTGAGACTAGAAGACATACCCTTAACTGGGCCACACCTTCTGCTGGAGGCCTATATAAGCACATAGATGAGTGAAGTTTGGTGTCTATGACTGCTCCCTCTCTTCTTCCTAGCAAACCCATTTCTTCATTGACATTAGGCCCTAATTCTTCAGAATTTCAGCATATACTGAAGAACTCCTGAGACTTCAAACCTCGTGGACTAAGTAAGTACTGGCTTTAGCCTTGTTATATTAGCTGGACCTCAGCCTGTATGTTATTCTTATAGATTCTTTTTCTATTCATAAAGAGAACTCATTCTGTATTTTCTCTACGGGACCCTGACGAATACAGCACACTTAAAATGAGAGTGTATAAAAATCTTCCAAGGTTGTATAGAATAGCCTAAACTAGTTATCATTAACCTAAGATTAAATAAACACAAACACACAGAGACCACACACAAATACAGAGAGAGAGAGAGTGAGAGAGAGAGAGAGAGAGAGAGAGAGAGAGGAGACAGAGAGGAATCAGAACACAGAGAGATAGGGAGAAAGGGTGAATGTTACAGACATAAAATAGAGATAGAGACATATAGAGAGAATGTGAGAGACAGAAAGACAGAGAGGGGCAAAGACAAACGGACAAGGAGACAGAGAGAGACAGAAAGAATATCAGAGAGAGAGAGAAAGAGAGAGAGAGATGGAGAGAGAGATGGAGAGAGAGAGATGGAGAAAGAGAATGAGAATTTAGGACAAATTGAAACTAAAATCTAAAGTGTATCTATAATTGTATCCAAGAGGATGAAGGGTAAATAACATATAGTTCTTTTCAGATCAACTTTAAAACCCAAACTACCTCCAGCAGAAATGTCAAGGGACTTGGAAGACAAGACTTGGGGCTCCACACAGACCAATGTTAAGAAATTCAGTTACAAATGGACCATTAGCAACTTTTCATTTTGCATGGGGGGAATTCAGAGAAACATCAGTAGCCCAGTGTTCTCAGTAGAGGCCAGTGGCAAAGTGGCATTCTGTTTGAGAGTATATCCAAACGGGGTTGATGATGAAAGCAAAGATTACCTGTCAGTTTTCCTGGTGTTGGTCAGCTGTCCAAAGAGACCAGTTTGGGCAAAGTTCAAGTTTTGGATCATAAATTCCCAAGGAAAGAAATATCAATGTATGAAGAGCCCCAAGGTTGTAAGCTGTCTGCAATACCAACACAGAGGATTCAAAAAGTTCATTCTTCGAGATCGGATTCTCTCCAATCTGCATTGGCTTCTCCCTCAAGACCAGCTCACCCTCTGCTGCAAGGTGGACATAGTAGGAGCTTTCTTTAGTATACCAAGACAGAACATGACACTTGCCATCAAGGATTCGAGGAACAGGTTGACAGATGACCTAGGGGAGCTGTGGGAGAAATCTCTCTTCACAGACTGTTGCCTGTTGGTGGCTGGCCATGAATTCGGGGCTCACAAGGCCATCCTAGCAGCTCGATCTCCAGTTTTCAGAGCCATGTTTGAACATGAAATGAAGGAAAGCCTAACGAACCATGTTGAGATCCAAGACCTAGATCCCCAAGTCTTCAGGGAGATGATGCGCTTCATTTACAGTGGGAAGGTGCCACAACTCCACAGCCACTCCATGGCCACTGGTGTGCTGGCAGCTGCTGACAAGTATGGCCTGGAGGGCTTGAAGGTCCTGTGTGAGGATGCCCTCTACAGGAATCTGTCTGTGGAGAATGCTGCAAACACTCTCATGCTGGCTGACCTCCACAGCACAGAGCAACTGAAGGCTCAGGCCCTGGATTTCATTTCATTTCATGCTTCTGAGGTCTCTGAGACCTCAGGGTGGAAGTCAATGGTGGAGTCACATCCCCACTTGGTGGCTGAGGCATTCCACTTTCTGGCTTCTACACAATGTCCTTTCTTGGAGCCTAAAGTCCTCTCAGGAGCTACCCAGCTATGACCTACATCTCTCTTCCAACAGCAACAACCAGTGAGGTTACCATTGACTTCTGGTTAGAGAATGGTATTTCAAGAGCATTTACAGTGAGTCTGGGGAAAGGCAGTATGGTGGCTCGGGATTTGAAACAGCTGTAATATGTTAGACTGGCTGGTGGGAGAAGGGCAGCACTGCTCTCTGGGACATTCTACTGGACATCCACCCTGTTGATGTTCTTGTTTGGTTTTTGTCTGATGTCTTGGAAACTGGGATTTAATTTAGGTGCTGGCCCTAAGCAAATCCCAACTGGGTTTCTCTGGAGAAACATGTCTGCATTGGACTGAGAAGAAGAGATGACTGGGGCCAGAGGAAAGGAGAACTCCAACATGAGTGTTTACTCATCAGAGAAGAAAAAACAATGAAGACTTTCTTTTTAAAGACTCAGTTTGTGGGAACTCAGCTGCAAAACAATTACTGCTCTCTCAAAGAACTCTAACAAGCACACACAGGGGAGTTTTCACCCACCTGTAAGTGGTGATTCAGAGGATCTGAGGCTGTCTTCTGGTCCTTATGGCCACAAACAACTCTGTAGACAAAACCTGATCCTAATAAAATATAATCTAAATAAAACTTTTGAAATCAGTCTGTGCTTTCCAGAGATGTTTATGTTCAGAGTAGTCACGTGTAATCCAATCAGCCAAGCTCAGCTGTGGATGTTTGTGCAGCCCCCTCACTGTCCTTCCAGTATTAGAAATACTTGGGTTTTTTCTATGAATTTAAGGTTGGCAAATGAGAACTCCACCATCATGCTCTTATGACAACTGAGAGGAGTAGGCCAAAGTTGGGGGAGGGGGATCCTACTCCTTCTGGGAGAGAAGTGTTTGTGGGTCAAGGCATGCAAAAATCTTTTATGTGTTTTTATATTAGTAGGTATTGATTCATTATAGATTCATACTTACTAGACCAGTGGTTCTCTAACTTCCTAATGCTGTGCCCCCTTAATACAGTTCTCCATGTTGTGGCCAATGAATCATTAAATTTCTTTGTGGTTACTTCATAACTGTAATGTTGCTACTGTTAGGAATCATGCTGTGAATAGCTTATATTCTTCCCATATCCTGTGGATCCCACAGATCTTTCCCTTCTAACCTCCCTCCCCCCACTCTTTGCTCTATTACAGCCTTCAAGCCAGGACTGCACCTTCCTAACACCTACCACAAGTGCTACTCTTTCTATGGTGTCAGAAGGCTAAAGGCATATCCACACCTCTCTCTTTGCTCCCCCACTTACTATTTCCCCATTCTCATTTCCAGCTCTATAGCAGGAAATCTGCTGTGCTTTTGTTTCCTGTAATGCACCAATGTTAATGGATCACAGACACTTCTCCCCCAACATTCCCTACCCCAACTCAGCCCAATACGCAGCCTCCATCCCCAGCAGCCATTCCTTTCTGCCTGCCTACATCTGCAGTGAGTTCCACACACAATTCATTTTTAAGTTCCCTCCTCCTAACTCCTTGATGAATTTGAGGCCCCAACTCCAGAATGTACCCAGTAATACCTCATGGACAAATCCTGACAGGGGAGAATAGAAGTTGTCTGTATATTGTAATAATTATTTAAAAGGGACCGCTGGAGAAGCCGACTGTCTAGGCTGGGGAGGCTCTGCCTAGCTCAACCACATGGCCAGAGGCCACGTGTGTGCCACAGGTAGAAATAGCCAGCCAGAATCACCAGCCCTGCCTCCCTCAAGATGCCAGCATGGGAGATGGATCTGCCAAACTTCCAGATTGTCTCTACAAGGCTGGGCATTGCCCAGACCTTCCCACCATCCATGCTGGCCCAGTAAGAAGATGAGACTCTAATGCTTAAATTATCCAAAGGCTTTATATCTTTGGTAATGATCAATAACAAGGTGCCCATACAATCAGAGGTGTAACCCAAAACCCAACCTAGGTATACCAACTACCTTTGACTGCTACAGACAAGCAAACATCAGCCTCCATGTCTCCCTCTCTTGTACTCCGTCTCTCCTAGCTCCTCCTCTTCCTTCTCCTCTTTCTCTCCTTCCTCCCCCTTTGCCTCTCTTTACTCCTCCCACCTTAGCTCTTCCTACACCTGTAGATCTTCCCCAATCCTTCAGCTTCTGTAGAACCACAATTATCAGTCTAATCCTCAATTTTATTGCAAACCTTTTGTGTGACCTGCTTTTACTGTCTCCTTGATTTCCAAAATAAGCAGATTCTGGTGCAATCTCCTCCTTCCTGTGAACCCCATCATACTTCTAACCTATCCCCATTTCTGTGTGTCACCTCACTATACTCAGAATCCTTGAACCCCCAGTGGCCAGAACTATTAGATGCAAAGAAAAGTTCCTGCCCGACAGCAGTGATGACTGTTCTCAATTGTCAACTTGACAAAATCTGGAATGAACTACAATCCAAATTTATAAAGCTCTTGTAAAAATGTAAAGAGAGGTTTTGATCCAGTCTTAGTATTACATTCCTTTAACCTCAGCATTCAGGAGAAAGAGGCATTCAGAACTATGATTTCAAGGTCATTTTACAAAACAATTTTAAGCCAGCTAATATAGGCAGTGAAAGATGTAATAGAACCAAGATGTCATGTTCCAGACCCTGCAAGCAGCAGCAGTGGGCAGCTTGGGCATGTTGCTCTAGGTTAGAGTTGCATTTTGTTCAAAATATAGAGCTGTTGGCTCTTCCAGCACCAAGCCTGCCTGCATGATGACATAATTCTTACCATGATGATTATAGACCAAACCTCCCAAATGGCAAGCCAGCTCCAGCTAAATGTTTGTCTGTATAAGAGTTGCTTTGGTCATGATTTTTCTTCACATCCATAAAACTCTGACTAAGACAACATAAAGCAATCACAGTCTTCAGCAATCCAGAGAGGAAATGGAAGACAAGGAACAGAACTGCCACCCAACACAGACTATTGTAGACATTAGGATATAAAGCTTTAGGCACTGCAATACCAGAATCTTAGGTCTAACATGAACAACATAGCCAGGGCATTATGTCTATACTAGAGCCCCGCTATCCTTACACAGCAGTCCCTGAACATTGCAACATGGCTGAAGCACAATGAAAGACCTTAAGTGATGGAGGTCATTAATGAGAGAATGAAGAAATCCTTTAAGCAAATGCATTAACCCACATACAAACAATGTGAGGAAAGAAGGAAATCCCATTAAAGTATCCAGGAAACAAAATAAACAATGAAAGAAAATGAACAAAATTGTTTAAGGCCTGAAAATGGAAATAGAATCTGTAAAGAAAACAAACACTGAAGAATTTCTGGAAGTGAGAAATTTAAAATTTCTATACAAAAAATTAATGAAATAAGAGTTATTTCTGTGAGAAAATCAACAAGGTCAATAAATCGTATTCCAACCAAACAATAGTGCAGAGACAATATACAGATTAATCTAATCAGAAATTAAAGGTGAGATGTAGTAACAGACAGAGAAAATCCAGAGACTGACACAACACACTTTTGAAATGTGCTCTTCACCACATTGGAAAATCTAAAGTTATTTGATAGTTTTCTCAATTGGTATCATGTCTCCTACTCAGGGGGAGATTCCCTGCTGGACCAGAGGCCGACAAGACTAGGCCATGAGAATTGTAGGGAGGCCCCCTTCTCACAGACATATTCCAGTCTCTCAGTGACCCGCCACTTCAGGACTATCCTTAACCCCTCTTTCCCTCCTCTTCACTGTGTCTCAGGTCCCAACATGGACCTAGACCCCCTGGCTGGCTCTCTTTACCTGACCCTGTCCACCCTCACTTTGGAGGTGCAATGCTGCAGTGTCTTAGAAACAATCGGGTACAATCTGGAATTATAAACCAAATAAAACTTTTCCTCCCCAAGTTGGTTTGGATCATTGTGATTTACTCCAGAAATAGCCACTCTAAGTAAGACAAATAGTTACACATCCAAATGGAGGAATGCCTTAATCAAATTTGTAGGAGGCCCCATAGGGCATTATCTGTTGGCAAAGGGTTGTGGTCCCTATTCCTTGTCAACCTTAATTCAGCAGTCCAATGCCAGCATTTGCCAAATCTTCTGCATATTCCAGAAGGCTGAAGATTTTTCTTTGGGTCATTTATTGGAAAACAAAACAAAACAAAACAACAACAACAACAACATTGTTTCTAGAAATGCCTGCTTTACAGTTCATGTCCAAATGACCTTACCACAATTAAAACATCTGCCATTTTGATTTTTCTTAATACATTTAGAAATGATTTCTATCAAATTAGTACCCTAAATATGTGTTTGAACATCAGCTTTATCTCTGATCCATTTGTCTATTGGTGCTGATCTTTCCTTTATAAAGACCTAATACCATGTTTTCATTCTGAATTAACATTTTGCAAAGCTGACACATATTCAGCAGAGGACTGAATGGTATGGCCTCAGTGGGAGAAGAGGTGCCTAACTCTTGAGAGACTTGAGGCCCCAGGGAGTAGGGAGGTCTGGCAGGAGGTGGTAGGGACATCCACCTGGAGACACAAGGAGGAGGAATGGGATGAGGAACTGTATGAGGGCTAACCAGGACTGAGAAAATGACTGAACTGTAAAAAATAAAAGTAACAAAAAAATTGTTAAAAATCAACTTTCTAATAAAAGTATATATTTTAAAGTTAAAAAAAGTTTTCTTATTTCCTATTTTTTAAAGACCATTAGTATTTGGTTTTAATCCTGGTCACTGTGTTGTCTAAGGTTCTTGGTTACCATTTTATTCAGTTTTATTTTGCTGTGAAGAGACACCATGACTACAGCAACTCTTTACATGACAACATTTAATTAGGGATTGCTTACTGATTCAGAGTTTTAGTCTTTTTATCATGACAGGAAGCAGGGTGGCATGCAAGCAGAT